>NW_014577417.1:159901-164569 GCF_000485595.1 Priapulus caudatus
CTTTCGCTCTCTTTCTTTCTCTCTCTCTCTCTCTCTCTCTCTCTCTCTCTCTCTCTCTGTCTTTCTCGCTCTCTCTCTCTCTCTCTCACTCGCTAATCTTGTTCTTTTTATTATTATTCTTGAGATTATATCAATTATATATACGCTTGCGATAATAAAAAAATCTAAGTTCTTGCACAAAGCATAACACCACTTGACGATGCGCATGCGCAGTCGATGAAAGCTGTCGCGATATTCGCTATTTTAGAGGCAATACTCTTCATTCAACTCTGTAATCTCTCGGTTAGCGTGACTCTAGTAAACATCGAAAATCTGCGCAGAATATCCTTCGCTAATGACGTCGTCTGGCAAATTTGGTCCACATCACGTGACCGGCAACGAAGGAATCGCGAATAAGTGAGGGTTTGTACGCTAGCAACGTATGACGCTTACGATGTATAGAATCGCGGGAGTTTTGACGCAAAGATAAGCAAACTGTAGTTAACGCAATATTTGCGAAGGTGTGTGCAACATTTTTCCTATTAACGTAGCCGGCAGTATTATTATATACTGCACTTGCGTATAAAAAAACGAAATCTTTAGAGGTAAGGAAAACAATATTGTTACATAACCTTCACCACATCGCACGCGATGCGTCATATAATATAAGACACACATTGACGAGTTTAATAGCAGCCGATCTAGCAGATATTTGACCGCGCCGACCTGACCGACCCTACACGATGCTTCGAAACAACCCGGGATTTGACATCGTGTAAACTCATAATCCGGTGTAGCCACGCTCTTTTGTGCTCGGGTGTATGTATTTTCGAAGAATACTTACGCCCATCCCTCCACAATTCTGGAAAAAAAAGTAAAAATGGTATCGTGAAACTCATTTCAATTATCTATTCTAAATGAATCGGAATAAATTTCAGTGGAGATTAAAAAAACTGTAACGAATAAACTTGATTAGTAGAGAGAATGAAATATTTATTAATGGACTAGAAACGAGTAGAATATAATAGAATAAACTCGAACAGAATAGAATAGAAAAAAAAACCAGAATAAAATAAAATCAAGAGCTAATAATGCGTAGTAGGAATATCAGCTCTTGATAGAATAGAACACGATATGATATAATGTAATTAAACACAATAGCGAATGGCAGTACTAGAAATCTACTCAGTCAGGATGCACGCGAGCCATAATGATACTTTCGTGCGTGCGCAATAGAATGATTGCCGCAATCTAACGACAATATCCGCAGCGCATATAATATCCGCGCTGCGCCGACTAAAATACTTCACGCCCAATTGAATTTCGCGTCGCTGTGATTACAACCAATTTGCGGCGAATTTACGAAGCAAAAACGACCCCCCCCCCCGAAATCATGCGCAGGAACTATCGACTACATCTCACCCTGGCGTCGATCTGCATCGGTGCAGCGGCGGGCGGTAATAGAATGCACAAAAAATATCGTGAGAACACTACACACATACACATACACACACATATATATATATATATATATATATATATATATATAATCGTTGCTAATTTTATCTGTTAGTGTCCGTGTTATGTCTGTTTATCCCATTTCATAGTGTCTAATGTTTCTGAAAAAGGGGCTAAATTTGGAGATGTGAAAAACTAGCATGGTAGAATTATTTGCATATAGTTGGGTTATCCACAGCAGACACATTTTTTTTAAATGGTGGCCCAGCATTTGTTATTAACTCTAAAAAGTCATGTCGCTGAGGAAGAGACTAGTTGTTCTCATTGAGTTTGTTATAAAACTACTACAAAAACGTCACCTATACACATAAACATAACCTTACTATTTATTATGAATTAATGAAGATTTAAAACTTCGTTTCTTGCATTGTGCCTCAGTCTTTGAGCATCGAGCATCTACTGTGAGCTTATGGTTAATTGTGTGCTATTTTTCTGTCTGCTTGCAGGGTTATTTCAAAGTCCTTGGCAAGGGCCATTTGCCGAAGCAACCTGTCATTGTGAAAGCAAAGTTTTTCAGCAGACAAGCCGAGGAAAAGATTAAGGCTGTAGGAGGTTGCTGCGTGCTCGTAGCTTAAATGTATTTGCCGGCCTGTATAGTTGTAATAAAATTAATTATGTGAGATAAATCTTTGACTTGCTTCTTCATTTCATTGTAGTTTTCTGCTTGAGACTGCAAAGAAGTGTGTCAATCTTGGGAGTGGAATAAATTAGTTTATAATATCGTCCAAACCATCCCAGTATTAAATCTATATTTTCGACTGCAAAGTCTGGTGCTTTAGCATGTGAACCTGTAGCATCCTCGTGTTGAGTTTACAGCTTGTGGTTTGGTTGTAGCCATCGCAATGCAGACAAGGTGATGTTAAATTATTAATATATATTGTCCAGCATGTACAGTTCACATGTGGGTATCCGGAAAACCGCCATGGAAGTGTGTGCCTCTTGTTGACTGGTCATGCGTGTGTACGTGAATATATTTGAATGCCATCATGGTAAGAAAGTCACACTACACAAACAAAAAGTTCATCTTCTGACAAAAACAGTCCAAATTATTTATTTCACAATCACTAGATCAATAAAATTAATTATTTCGTTTTTGTGCAAAGTGAGACCTACCTTAAACCACTTAATTATTTATTTTCTGTAGAATTGTGCAGTGTACAACTACCACAGTAAATTATTTGTACGGTACAACGTACCGCCTATAGCACAATAAACTAACTATGCATGCAGACAGCGCAAAGTATAATCGACCGATCAATGGCTTGTATTTTATATCCCCCCTCCCTTCACTTGTAGTTTAATACCGTTACGTTAATACCATTACATTCCAGTCGTCTGATGTCTATGTGGCGACCCGTGTCGCTGGCGCCATCTACAGGTTGAGAGGCAAAATAGTGCAATGCAAAATCTGATCGCATGTCAGCGTACTACCTACGAAATGCCACAAAGTTGCCCATGCAGGAATGGTGATTATAACGACTTAATCGTGAGAGTGTCTGGAGATTTCTACTACACGTATATAGCTATAAAACATGGTGCACTTCCCATTCTCCCCGGTTGCACTGGAAATATGATTGCCCGTTATCTGGACATTTAACATGCTGTAGTAAACTTGTGAAGTAAACGAAAAATAAAACATATTTGCGATATTTTTTCGTTACAGTCTAAATCTATTCTAGTATAAATATAATGATTTTCTTCAGCTAGAACTAATTGGGTAATCAAACATGACCGAATTTGTTAGTAATCATTACCATAATATCGATTATCATAATAACGAGAACACGCACGGCTTTTGGTATTATATCTATAGTTAGTTTGCACCAGTTTCTACCAGTTCTAGTGTTATTGTGTCTATTGACTTAATATGATAGTGTTGAATACGCAGCAATAGGATCACAACTCGGATGCGTGCGACTACCACCAAAACAATACAAAAACACGTCCGGACATTTTCGATCATGGAAAAATAATTCGTGACGTAATTTTCGTTTAATAATAAAGTGACCGCCGCTCGACCAGGTGCAGTCGGCCAAGCAACCGGCTAAAGTATCGATTCTACAACGTTCTAATTCGGCCAACCGAACCAATCCGTATTGGTAACCGGGCGACGTTTGCAATAGACTTTCAATGAGGGACATTTCTACCGCCTTTATTCGGCAGTGAACGTGAAAGCGGCGCAATGTTCTTGTTCTGAGATGAAGTCGTTGTTATAAATACTGTTATCCGAATCCAGGGGGTGCCACGTCGTCGAAATCGCTAGTTTGTTCCCTCTTGGGAAAGCTGTAACATGAAATAAAAGTAGTATAGAGTAGAGCTAAACTATAGAGTAAAACTATAAGTAGTAGAGAATACTAAGTAGAATAGTAAGTAGTAGAGAATACTAAAACTATAAGTAGAGTAGAGTAAAACTATAAAAATAGAGTAGACTGTCAGTGACAGTTCTAGATTCTTTTAAATAAAGTTGTTTCGTCTCATGAACAGTATATTTATCAGAAGTTGACAAAAACTAATACATCACATACATAATATTAAAAAGATGTAAATATAAAACATGATATTTGCTTCTATCTTGTATTTCCGTCAAGATTTGAATAGTAGCAGACATGAAAACATCGCCCGTTTCTTTTATTTAACTTATTCCCTTCATCATTAAAAGTGTGACGCAAACAAATAGCTTTACTGCTTATTTATTACGATTACTATATTATTAATAAATTTACTTATTTATTTATTGGTTTATTTATTGGGTTTCATAAGTAAATGAATGAGCGTCACCTTGTGCGGCAAACCCGGTAGGAGTCTTTGACTCATGTAGTACGATCGCAGGTAGTCCGGAACCCGCTTTCCAAACTATACCCGAAAAGAAACCGTCTCAGTTATTTAAAATGTGTGAAAGTAAAAGTCACGACATAATTAAAAATATGTTTTACATCACGGTCAGGACCTGTTTGCATCAGGGTTAGGAGAAGCGAAGCGTTAAACAAATACTAGTAATTATCGAATTGGCAATGTTTTAATGTATGGTACTCTCTCTCTCTCTCTCTTTCTTTCTTTCTCTCTTTCTCTCTCTCTCTCTCTCTCTCTCTCTCTCTCTCTCTCTCTCTCTCTCTCTCTCTCTCGTTCTCTCCCTATTGCTCTCCCTATCGCTCTCTCTCTCTCTCTCTCTCT
>NW_014577417.1:164579-167937 GCF_000485595.1 Priapulus caudatus
GAGAAGAGAGGAGAAGAGAGGAGAGGAAAGGGAGAGAAGAGATGGAGAAGAGACACAGAGAGAGGAGAAGAGGAGAGAGGGGGAGGAGAGAGAGGAGAGAGAGAGAGAGAGATGGACGGACGAGAGGGAGAGTGAGTCAGCAGAGAGAAGAGAGAGATGCAGCACGAGAGAGAGACGAGACGAGAGAGAGAGAGAGAGACGAGAGAGAGAAGGAGACGAGAGATGGAGAGATCTCTCTCTATCTATCCATCTGTCTATCTTATTCTATATTTCTATCTATCTATCTATCTATCTATCTATCTATCTATCTATCTATCTATCTATCTATCTAGCTAGCTAGCTATATTTCTATCTATCTATCTATCTATCTATCTATCTATCTATCTATCTATCTATCTATCTATCTATCTATCTAGCCATCTATCTATCTGTTGCTATCTCTCTGTCTTCCCACTTTCTCTCTCGCGTTCCCTCTCTGTGTCTCTCGCTCACCTTTAAATGAATAATTATTCACCATCACAAGGGGGCGTCCGCTATTTCATCGCCGCGCCCGTGCAATCATCTCATCTTTATCGTCGTCAGTAAGAAAGCGATTTACGCGCGAAAGCGTCTCATCTGCGCGTAATATCGGCCGCGTTCGCGCGTAAACGCCGCAATATCGCCGCCGCGTCACGGCGGGGCACTGACGCGGCTAATGAAGAGGCCGGTGGCGGTGGCGGTGGCGGCGGCGGCGGCGGCGGCGGCGGCGGCGGCGGCAGCGGCGATTGGATCGCAAAAAAACGCGGGAAAATCGCGGCGGGAAAATCGCGGCAATCAAGCAGACGACGATTTCGATGGCGATTTGGCGGCCGGCCGCAAAAAGCGGTTCGCTTTGGCTGAGAGAGAGAGAGAGAAAGGGAAATAGCAGTTTTCCCTGCCAGTGCTCCCTCCACCCTCGCTCGCCCTCTGCCCCGTTACGCGCCTTAATTGTTTTTCGCGTCACGCTAAACAAGTTGCGCTAACGCGGGTGGCAGCGGCAGCCGTTGCAGTATCAATAGCAGCAGTAAGAGCGGCAACAGTAGCAGTAGCAGCAGCGGCGGCGGTGGCGAAAATCGTCGCGTTTTGTTTCGGAATCGACGCCACAGCGCAGCGAAGCGAGAAAGAAAGAGGGAGATGAGCGAGCGAGAAAGCAAGAGAGGGTTGTGGGAGGAAGATGGAGAGAGAAGGCGTGAGTGTCTTAATCTAGGATCTCATAACCTTCGCACATGGTATATCGTGCCTATCAAATGACGTCCTAGACAATTGTCATGACCACAACGATTCATGCCTTTTCAGAAAAGGGACCCCTTGATCATACCATCATTTATACTGCTTCACCATAAGAGAACGAGTAGGATAGTAAAGGATTTACGCCATATTTCGTTCCTTCACGCATGACACAACACGAAACGTAAACTTTGCATCTCGGTATCTTACAGTTTTATCTTCTGTGTAATAGTTTGAGCTATCGCCAGGCTTACACAATTTTGTGCCACACAAGGTATCTCTATGCGCGCACTATATATAACCACATTAAGAAGCAGAAAAAATCGCTAATTATACGTGGATCCGCGTGCTTGCATCAGCCGCTGCGTCTTGATTTTCAAGAGCTAGTTTTTTGTCGCGAATTCGAAACGTGAAAAAAACGAAGGCCGTTTATTCTCAAGTATTGAAGAGTTCAAGGAGAATTCAGCGCGCATCGAAGCGTTATTCACCCACACACTACCACCTACAACACACTACCCATACAAACACACGCACACACACACACACACACACACACACACACATGCATACACACTTCATTTCCCCTCTCGCTCTCCCGCTATCTTTCGTTTTTTCTCTTTCTCTCTCTCTCTCTCTCTCTCTCTCTCTCTATTACTTCTATGAAGAGAACGTCTTCAGAATGCCTGGAGTACTTATAAATAATATAGCATTATGTCGATGAAATGTACGAGAACAAAATCGCTGCCCATGCACACACTAAGACCATAGTTACTCGCCGCTACTTCTTGTACTCACCATGCACATCTGCGGTCCAGCGAGGAACAAGGAAGAAGAAAGAAAAGAAAAAAAACGAGGAAGACACGTTATACAATATTTCGAAATTTTCAATTTGGTAGCATGGCTAAATACGCGCAGATTGTGTGTGTGTGTGTGTGTACACAACACTCAAATCAATGACAAATTCGCTCGCTACGGCGGTATAACACGAATGCGCATTACGAAGGTATAGCCTGACGTCACTCGTAGCTCCTGTTACGAAATAATATAGAGATAACACTTTTCGGAGAGAGCGCATGTTCAAATCATTTTGTTTTTGTTTTTTTATCATAATTTCAGTTTGAATAAAAGCGAAAATTTCTCCTCCGCAAGATTACTAGTCCGTTGCCAAGGCGATGCGGGAGTGCCGCCGATTCAAGCGCGCAGACGAAACCGTGGGTATGACATCATCGCGCGCAAATTCGTCAACGCAAACTCAATCAGCTAATCTCTCTCCCGCGACAGCGAAGTTATTCTCATCTCGTCTCTCCCGTGTGTTTACTTAGCTTCGCGCTCAGGACCTGATGAGTGAGGTATGCATGGGGCTCGAGTCATTACCATGCGCGCCGTGCTTGATGTAATAACGCGCCTGTATACCGCCCCCCCCCAACCCCCAATCCCCACCCGCCCGCCCGCGCTCCCATAACTGGGTTTATGCGCGAATGCCAAGCGTACAGTCGAAGCTTGGTGAGATCGCGTTGCTTCTTTATAGTTATAAGATATTTATAGAGATAATTTCATAGTTTTATGCACGCAAAATTATAGACTTTATACCTTGCAGTTCCACCGTGCTATTGGGGTAACTACTCATCTCGCTTGTAGTCGCGCAAGGATTTTGCAATAATTATATATACTGCAATAATATCTCACTGCCATTCTACAATTTTCCGGTTCTACTTCTATTTATTTCGTTATTGAATATTCGCTGGTTTCATTTTTTATTTAGATATTAACGGATTAGAATAATATGGCGCGTCGCGTAATGTTTACATAATTATAGGCAACTTACAGTCTGTTGGTCAGAAGCATCAGTAATGGCGGCGGGGGCGGCGGCCACGGAAGCGGCAGTGATGAAAGAGAAAGAACATCGCGCATATATTATCACACATCACGTAGCGCGCAATGACTTCCTGCTCGCGTCACCTAGCGAACGACATAGTCAATGAGAGAGCATATTTCGCGTCCCTCCTTTACATGTGACGTCTATCTATCTATCTATCTATCTATCTATCTATCTATCTATCTATCTATCTATCTATCTATCTATCTATCTATCTATCTATCTATCTATCTATCT
>NW_014577417.1:168037-171331 GCF_000485595.1 Priapulus caudatus
CGTCTACCTCTACTCTCTCTCTCTCTCTCTCTCTCTCTCTCTCTCTCTCTCTCTCTCGCTCTCTCTCTCTCTGTGTCTCACACTCTCTCTCGCTCTCTCTACGCTCTCTTCATCTCTCTCTCTCTCTCGCTCTCCCTTCTCCTCCTCTCTCACCGATCCTCGCTTCATGGCGTCGTCGGCACGGTCGACGTACGGATACGTCTCCTCCTCCGCACTTCGCTGTTTCCGCAGCAGCGTTCGCAATAGCTCATTGTTGTTCAACGCCATCTGCTGGCCAGATAGCTCATCTGAAAAACGGGATAAAAAATCAGAGACAACATTTTTTTTCCCACGCGAGTTTCGGAATACAGCCAATCAGCGCACTCCATTCACTCGACTTCCTCGAAGCAACAATGAAAAATAAAACACATTTCACCTTAACCCTAACCCTAACCTTAAACCTAACACAAACATTGAACCGACTCCAGTACTCCTCAGTATTAGTAGTAGTAGCAGTAGTAGTAGTAGTTTTGTACCAAACACTATCTATGGTGTATCCGGAACTCGCGTGGGAAAAATAATTTCGCCGCCCGGGCTCGCACGCACGCCAACGCACGGACGCACGCACACATATATATATTTTTATATTTTTACATTTTTATTTAATTATATATTCCTTTCGGGGTCATAACGGTATCATAAGATCGTGATTTATGTGTGAAAGTGATATTACAAGTGATATATAATTGTACTGTAAGTTAAATAGTATATTGAAGTACTGTATTTCTTCGGTCTAATCGCTTTTCCTACAGGTGCCTTTACATTGAGTATCTGCATTGTTCAGGTATAGAAACAATGCATTCCAAAACCATATTATTAGTGGCTCGATCTGTATATTCGTTGTGGTGTATGTCGTGCAAGTGGTCATTTGGAATGAGTTGCATAATCGTAGTTTAAAACGTTACATATATGCGTTGACGGTTTACAGATTAACAGATTTAACTCTCAATCGGCGAAAATGGAAAAACAGAAAGATGGAGAAAAGAAGCCCGCTGACTCGCTACCACCTGTCGAAACCATAGAAATGGTTGAGAGCATTCGAATAGACGACACGCCTAGTGATGTAGCGCCAACGTCATTGCTTCAGTAAGCACCTTATTTTATTATAATGCATCCGAATTGTATTTCATCATCACCTTTCTTTACAACGGTTAACAGTATTGTTTATAGATTATATATAGGACGTTTTTATCGTTATTTCTGCTCTGATTAGTAATGATGAACAACTTTTATCAGTAATCTCATCAACTTTGTTTTTTCCGTCTTTGATATAGTCCCTTGGACTTTGAAGTCTAATATTTACGAAGTTACTCGAGGCGGGATGTGAATATTGAAAAAGCGTTGTAGGCCTATATCTTCGGGTGGACAATTTAAGGGGCTACGTTTCGGACATATCGAACATTTCCTGTCCATACACTACGCATCTTCTATCAAATATAAAACAATTTGCAGAGTCACGGACTGTGACCTTTACCAAGCACTATTTGTTTTAGAAAACTGCGATGAGTAAACACTACGGAAATATTGTAATTGCTGGACGCGCAACACACGCTGCGCTGCAATTCTTGCGATGAAGATCACGTAGTCAATCTCCACCCACCGTCGGTTTTTACGACTTCAATCGCGAGTGCGACCGTTCGTTATTTGTGATGTCAACACTTCATGTTGTGTCGTTGTGTCTCGCTTACAGAACCTGGATTGCCGACATACCAACGACATCGTCAGCATCGGATGTGAAGTCCGCACCTAGCGTCGAACAGTTGCCGACGCCTGTTATTAAAATCGACGGTGAGCATTCACGCACACGACCATGACAACACGCGTATCGCAGTGCACAGGAAAAAGCGGATAACATTTATACTTTTCTTTTGAAATCTTTCGCAACGAATTGATTATAAAACACTCAAATCTAAACACTCATAAAAAAGCGCGTAGTATTCATGTAGTCACGCACGTACATGCGCGCATGCGCGCATGCACACTTGACTCGTACAACGTGTATTCATTCATTTATGTAATTGCGTTTAGAATTTTTTAGTTCTTTAGTAAATGCAAAGTATATACACCGTACAGCAGCGTTACACTAGCACGCGCGCGCGTGTGTGTGCCGCTGTGTGTATGTGTGTGTGTGTGTGTGTGTGTGTGTGTGTGTGTGTGTGTCTGTCTGCGTGCGTGCGCGCGTGCGTGCGTGCGCGCGCGCGTGTGTGTGTGTGTGTGTGTGCTTGTGCGTGTACATATTGTATATATGCTCATAGCGCCTGTTCAAGCACATGATCTGGTGGAGAAGATCAGGATGATGAAGATAAAATCATCGGAAATCAAGTCGCCGAGGAAACTGGCGACGCCTGATGCGGTCCCGGATCAACATTCAAACCCGTGGCTTCGTCTGCTACGACAAACCAAGGTGTCTTCGTCAACGAGTCAAAATTCGCAAAGCGATTCACCGTTGAATGTGCAGGTACTACTACTAATAACCTACGAATTCCCAGTCTACACAAAATATTGCGGCACATCATCTTTATAGATACGCGCCAACTCTTTTCAATCCGACCATTACCGAATCTTGCCGAGTGTTTTTCTTGATTTCGTCAAGCTAGTCTGTCAACGCTTAATTGGATCTTAATTGGAAGTCAATACGATAAAACGGGCAATCTTTCCCGCACATAATTGTCGGCGTTCTTTGAATATTGGATTGCGTCACGTGGAATTTAATCCTTGTCACGAAGAATTACAGTTTGACAGGGTCCGGTGATGCGTGCGGTTATACATGGTAATATGACTCATGAGTGATGGGTAATGACTCACACTGACACCTGGTGTCGTGTTTCAGCGTAAAGATGGCCGCGCCATGTCGGCGGCAGGCCGCTACCAGGCGATGCCTGCTAATTGTAAGGCTGCGCAGAAGTTTAATGAGTTTACGGTGCTGTCGTCACGACCGAGTCGCACCACGACCCGCGGAGCCGGCTCGAGGTGAAAACCATAGGCACGCGTGCTCGTGTGTGTGTGTGTGTGTGTGTGTGTGTGTGTGTGTGTGTGTGTGTGTGCGTGCGTGCGTGCCATCGTGCGTGCGTGCGTGCCATCGTGCGTGCGTGCGTGCCATCGTGCGTGCGTGCGGGTGTTTGTGCTCGTAAGTGCGCCCGTGCATCGTCCTGGTTCGTAGTGCTATTGTACCAGGGTTCTGCTGTAGTACATGAGATATGGGTTGTATCCACAGGCACTTGGACCGTTTCAATAATAAAATGATGGTTAATAAAT
>NW_014577417.1:172000-174261 GCF_000485595.1 Priapulus caudatus
GTGTGTGTGTGTGTGTGTGTGTGTGTGTGTGTGTGTGTGTGTGTGTGTGTGTGTGTGTGTGTGTGTGTGTGTGTGTGTGTGTGTGTGTGTGCGCGTATGTGCGCGCGTGTGTGTGCGTGTGTGCGCGCGTGCGTGTGTCGCGCGCGCGCGTGTGTGTGAGAGTGTGTGTGTGCGCTCGCGCAGTTGTTTCCGTGTTTGTGTGGCACCCATCTAAGGGGCGTGTGATATATATATAGTACTCTGACGTCATTACTGCAACACATTGCAGAGCTAAGGCGGCAGCATCCGCGGAGCAGACTGATAGCGATGCGAAATACCCGGATGCCTCGTCATCGTCGCCTACCGCGCTGTCACCGCGCAACAAGAATGTCCTCGAACCGAGTCCGGACCGCAAATCGCCTCGATTGAGTCCCCAACCCGGATCGAATCCGAACAGCCTGACGTCCTCAGTGAGTCCAGAGCTGAGACCGGCGGCGCCCGGCCCGGATTCACCGAGGTCCGTGTCATGGCGCCGCACTACTAAGGTATCGCCGGCGAGCATTACTTCCGAACCCGACGCACAGATGTCGCCACCTGCGTCACCCGCTGCGTCACCAGCCTCGTCGCCAGCCTCGTCGCCAGCCTCGTCACCCGCTGCGTCACCCGCTGCGTCGCCAAAGGTCGCCTCGATGCGCTTCTTCGGCAAGCCGCGATCGGGCTCGACGCAGGGCGGCGTCGCGACGTTGTCGACCGTCCTCAAGGTGCATCAGTGGAAGTCAAAGATGGTGAAGAAGCGGCGGCTGACGCTGAAGAGCTTCGCGCGCTCGTCGGCCCATCTCGCCTTCATCGGCCAGCACGCCGACGACGTCGCCAGCGCGCTGCCGCTGTCGCTGCAGGCGCTCATCACGAACGAGGCGGTCGGCATCGTGCAGACGACACTGCGCGAGTACAGGAGCAGTCTGGGACGCCAGCACGAGCTGACAATCAGCGCCGCCGCCGCGCTCGTGCAGCTAACGCAGCAAAACTCGCGCCTGCAGTCCATCTAGCTGCGACGGTGACGCCATCCGGCCGTTGAAGCATGATGGGGCCACCTAGCGGCGGGGATTCGCGGTTGATATAGCGTTCAGAGGCAGCCTGGCGGTAACGCCTGAGGCGGCCACCTAGCGGCGGAGAATCGCGGTTGATATAGCGGTGGGAGGCCACCTGGTGCCGTACGAGCGCAGTTTTTGTCGAACTAGTGGTTGGATGCCACCTGGCGGTGGATGAGGGCGTATGTTGCTAAGTCAATGGTGGTGATAAATAGTTATGGTGTGGATTTTCGTATTTGATCTCTGTTTTTTGTTTTTCTTTCGCGGAGGTTTTTTACGCGTACATGTTCAGTCACTGATTGCGTATAGTTCCCACGCTCACTCTCCCCACCCTCTCTCCCTTCCTCTCGTGTATTATGCATGCATAATACATACACACACACACACACACACACACACACACACACACACACACATATATATATATATATATATATATAATATCCTCGCCCCCTTTCTCTAATTCTCTCGCTTCACGTCAACTCTATTTCGCCATCACTATTTACTCACGTCGCCTCTAACATTGTACCGTAACCTCTTCTGACGCTCTGCGTTCGCATGTTCGTGATTTCCTTTTCGCCCTGTTACAACAGAGCCAGTGCTCGCCGACGAGACAAAGAAGAGTGTAGTTCGCAAACAAAGATGGCGCTCTCTCGTAAACAGCCGTGTCAATACTACTTTCTCTCGGCTTCCGAGACGAGAAGCTGCGATCGAGTGACGCTAAGCATCTCAGAACATCAATTCCAGGTACGGAAGCGAGGCGTCTCTCTCTCTCTCTCTCTCTCTCTTTCTCTCTCTCTCTCTCTCTTTCTCTCTCTCTCTCGCTCTCTCGCGCTCTCTCTCTCCCTGTCTTCCTCTGTCCCGCTCTCTTTCTCGCTCTCGCTCTTCATTATTCTCGCTCTGTCTCGTTCTCTGTATCGCTCTCGCTTTCTATCTATCTATCTCCTTCCCTTCTCTCTCTCTCTCTCTCTCTCTCTCTCTCTCTCTCTTTCTCTGCTAACGCATTAAAAACGTGCACGCTAGCGCCAGGGTGACCGCAGGGCTAAATCTTCACTCATACCGCGATGCATCATTTACTAGCCTTGACGGGCCGCATTGATGTCTCACGCTACCTGAGAGCAAATCCACTTCAAAGAAGTTGCGCTCTTATCTTCACCAGTGTTCAAAAACCCCAGCACACCATATATATAAATA
>NW_014577417.1:174271-177947 GCF_000485595.1 Priapulus caudatus
GAGAGATAGCGAGAAAATGAGGAGGAGAGAAGAAGAAGAGAGAGAGAGAGAGAGAAAGAGAGAGAGAGTAAAAGAGATAGCGAGAGAGTGAGAGTGAGATAGAGAGTCGGGCAGACAGAAAAACAGAGAGGTAGAGACAGACGTAGAGCGCGATAAGCGGGGCAGGATGATCGAGTGGAATGGAGGCTTTGCTGCGCGGTTATACAAAAGTATGAAATTAAAGAGGTTTCTTAATTAGAGGGACGCTGGAAGACGACGCGCAGTACCGCACACCGTCGACCGTGCTTCCACGATGCTAGTGTACTATTTCATCTGTTCATCAAGTGTCGTACGTATACGTCCGCCGACGCCTGCCTTGCCCGCGTCTCGTTAGCGTTCTAACGCAGTCATCTTACACCGGAGATCGAGTTAAGAACGACGAGTCCGGTTGCACAAATTGTGCAAATACAGGACGAAATGACTACAGAACAAAGGATAGTCTTTGGGTTGTTTGATAGTCAATACGGGAGTCAAACGAAGCCGACCTCGTTGATGGCGATGCTTACTCGGGGATAGAGGCACAGACAGACAGACACACACACACACACACACACACACACACACACACACACACACACACACACACACAAATGCGCACGGCGCCCGCACGCACCCACGCACGCACGCACACACACACACACACACACACACACACACACACACCGAGAGTATGCTCACTCTTTCGCGATGTTGTGCAGATTTTGTTCGAACTTCTCGCCTGTAATTTTGTGACCGCTCCGGTCGGCTTTGCGGCGACGACGACGACGCCGGGGTGCTCGTTAGTTTTCCATAGGGGGACGCACGAACCCCACAACCGATCATAGCTCGCCAACACCGCGCCCTTATGAAATTCACACCAGATGGCGTGCGGTAGTCCGCGCGCTGCGTCGTTATGTCGGCCTCGCTGTGTGATAGAATTTTCTTATAGGATCTTGTGTGATAGAAGTTAAGGACTAGAGAGAGAAAGGAGATCTCTCACTGTGTGATAGCATATTCTCATAAAATTTCATGTGATAAAAGACACGTTATACGCCCACGACACGGCTATAGTACCGTCACCTAGCGGCCGATGCAAACCGCGTGAGTTGCAGAGTTTATGACGTCTTCGGCGTGACGTATGTTGTCTATGCGGAGATCGAGATGACGTCAGGCACCGATGAGCAGGGAGAGCTGACAGGAGAAGCGGGGAGAGTGCCTAGCAGAATTAGTAGCTGTCGGTGACCATGTAGGGCCAGCTGCACTTTGCATATTAGATAGCAGATCGTTATAAATCACCCGAAATATCTGGCAGGTTCTAATATAAGGTGGGAAACGGAGTCAGGATGAGCCAGAGTGTGGCGCTTACGTTAATTAAAGACACATGTAATCATTTATCTGTCATGGTTCGATCTATATATATATATATATATATATATATCTGTGATGACATAAACCTGCTATATTCGTATTTGTTTGTTTGGTTATTTATTTATTTATTTATATATTTAGTCTGGTTATTTATTTATTTATTTTTCTATTATGCTATTTATTACTTAGTTTAAATGGTCCGATACCACACAATTAGTAAGTAATTCATCTCTCGTTTGATGACGTTCCCAGAGTTCTGCCGTTCGACTGCCGTTTAGCGCAAGAATTTACCTTTTATGTGAAAACAATTATTAGCAGCATAAGCTATAACTGTACATTACTATACTATATATTATATATATATATATATTAGCTATAGCTATATATATTTTATAGCTATAGCTATATATATATATACTATACTCGGCACACTAGTCGCTGATATGCAAGCCGCAGTGGTGTAACCCTCCTTTGAAAGTAAATAAATACCAACCGGAACCAGGATATATTGGGGGGCAGAGATTAACGAGCCGGTACATCTTATACTAATTTCTGCACCGTTAAACGACAGCATACCTGTGTGTGTGTGTGTGAGCTCGCGCGTGTGTGTGTGTGCGCGTGTGTGTGTGTGCGTGTGTGAAGGATGACACTTTCGTCTAATAACTAAGCGATTACTGTCTCACTGACGATGCACGGGAACGTGTGCCGATTAAGTCTACGCGGCCTGTCTCATGCTGATGATAACGACAGCGACCCACTTACAAAGATGTATAGCAGAGCGGCGAATATATATATATATATATATAATAAGAATGCTACGGGAACCTTTCACCGCTGCAGTAATGACACTGCAGTCCTGCACTGGAATTTTATCCGGTTCTCTCGCATTTTACATCGCAACATACCTATACATAACTACCACACCTCAATATTTCTTAAAACCGTTCAGCTCTGTAAAAAACGTGTTATATATCTGTTTAAGTCTTGGAATATATATCAAATTCTATTCGTGCATGATAAAATATTATATTCTGAAGAAAAATGTAAACTTTTCGTGTGTCAGCGACCCGACCACTGACACAATAAATCATTTTGGCGCTACGTTCCGATGCAACTACACATCATAAACTATTAAATATGTATATCTATGTATACATATATATAGACTAGTAATGATTATTCTGCAAATTCAAAGGAACTATGCTGAAGACGGAGAGAATCAAAGCTGATCAAATTGATGGAGCAACACTGAGAATTTTAGTAGGAACGTTTCAGTTTTACAATTAATTATAGAAGAACGTAGAGAATCCCAATATGGAATATTATTATGATTTTTAATGGCTATATTTAATTTATAGAGATCTACAAAATCTAGCAAAATCTAATAATAAGCATAATAGCATAATAGCATAATACTAGTACTGTGATTATCTGTCGAAATTAGGTAGAAATGTTTCCAATATGCTGTGATGTGATGACCAATGTTTTGTCAACAACCCTGGCGGTTCCATTAGAACCACAGAATTTAATATCTAGTACAACTTTATAATATATATATATATATATATATATATATATATATAAGTAAACAAGAACACCCATATAGATATAGATGAAAATATGTGAATATAAAAATAGAATGAGGTGTCCATTTTTTTATACAAAATATAATGAAAAATTGACACCTCATTCTATTTACAAAAAATTATATCCATAATATCAGGAGTTAATAAAGACAAATTTTCTTTATTAACTCCTGATAATATATGGTCATATGACGTGCGTGTGTTGCGCTTGTGTATAAGTGCGCGCGCGTGTATATATATATATATGTGTGTATAGCACAGATCTATATCGATTTATACGAATTAATCACCAGATATCAAAAAAGTTGGAGCGTTGACATGGTGTCCACTGTCCTACTAGTATACTATAATTACTTGTCGAAATTAGGCAGTTTTGTTTCTAATTTGTTGTAATAATGAGGCAATAACGTTGTACACAAACCAGGCCGTTGTTTCAGAGCCACCGACCGAAAACTGCTAGAAACTTTGAACTATCAAGAAACTGAAAGTGAGCGCCACTGAATAGATTTGTCAAGTATACTATTGCAGGTTTTTTAATCACATTTTCCCGCGCGTTTTTACTACTTTTACGTTTTACCAGTTAAATTATACCATTACCATAAGTTATATATATATATATATATATATATATATATATATATACGTATTAGTAAGATACTCGCGCACGCACACAAACTACTACTCGTACGAACAACGACGTACGT
>NW_014577417.1:178744-181872 GCF_000485595.1 Priapulus caudatus
CCTACGTAGTATAGTATTAGTATAGTATATATAGTACTAGTTTATTACTACTACTTACCGTCGTCGTTTACTTACTTTACGTTTACTTATAATATATACTACTACTATAGTATATATATATATATATATATATATATATATATATATTCCGATTTAGAAAGATCTCGCGCACGCACACAAATCCATCTCGCGAACACGCTAGCTCGCCACCACTCAAACCTACATGAGCGCACACATACACCCACTACACGCGTCCACACCCAAATACATCCGCGCGTTTGATGGCGTGATCGCGTGCGATTGCAAAAGTGCCAAAGATATATAAGCTTTATAGTCGCGAACATTTCGCATCCCACTGACTACACTGCCCCCCCCCCCATGTTATTCTATCATTTCGCTCTAGCGCAGCCTCGTCAATATTAACCGAAGCGCTTCTGTATTTTTTCCTTTTTGTAACTTTTTTGTTCAATTACGCTGATCGCCAAGCGATGCGATCGCTTGGCGTTAACAGTTTGCCTATTATAACAACACGACGAAGGTGCTAAAGCAACGTGAACCATGGGTCGAGCTAAATAATCGCCGGACGCGTTGAACTTGCTGATTCGTTTAATTAAATTTATAATTTAAAAACCTGCGTAAACTTAATGAGTGATTCTAAATCACTAGTAGTAGTAGTAGAAGAAAAAGAAGAAGAAGAAGAAAAACTATAAGAAGAAAATTAACCAGTAGAGCAGCAGCAGCATCAGCAGCAGCAGCAGCAGCAGCAGCAGCAGCAGCAGCAGCAGCAGCAGCAGCAGCGAAAGTATTAAAAGAAGAAGATTATCCTACTACTACTACCACTATTTCTACTACTACTACTACTACTACTACTACTACTACTACTACTACTACTACTACTACTACTACTACTACTACTACTACTACTACTACTGCTACTACTACTACTACTACTACTACTACTACGAATACTGCTACTACTACTACGAATACTACTACGAAAACTACTACGAATACTACACGATAAGAAACTCTTCGAAGAAACCAAAAGACTCACCGGAGACGTCGGCGGTGGCGTATGACGTGGAGATGCAGACACAGATCGCGAGCAGCAGCGAGATCGTCACTTGCCAGAGATCCATGATGTTCCTGTTGCTGCGATTCGTGTGCGTGTTGATGCGTTGAGGCGAATGCGCGGCGAGGTTTCGGCGGCCGGTTTCGCGACGATCGAGAGCGAACGTGTGCTTTCGTTTCGTGTTGTTGCCACTGAGACTGTGAGTGCGCGTGGTGCGGGGTGGTGGCTGCTGCGGCGGTGTCGTCTGCTTAGGTGCGATCGCGAGGTTTGTTCCTGGCGCAGGCGACGTGCACGCGCTGGTTTTATGCGCCGTCGCCTGACGACGTATTGCGCGCGTCGCCGCGTCGTCATCGTCTCTTTCGCGGCGACCAATCAGCATCGAGCGTCAGCGCGGCCTCCGGGTACAGGTTACCTAGGCGTGATCGTACATGCGTGCGTGCGTGCGTGCGTGCGTGCGTGCGTGCACGCGCGCGTGTGTGTGTGCTTGCATTTTTTTACATATAATACTGCATAATGACATTTTTTTGATGGTGTTTGCAGTAGTTCTGGACGGACCAGCGTTGCCTTTGTTGCGTTCTCTACCAAAATGTCTTTATTGGCTGAGCGGAACTAAGTAATACTGAGTGAAATAAATACAGTAGCAGAGCAATGATGTTTTAGGCTGGCGTATGCCCTAAAGTCAAAGAACACATAATTGTTACAACATACATAGCGCAAACCCTGGGGGGGGGGCACTCGATCGTCGCGGAACTGGGTAGGAGGGTGCCTCCGGGACCTTAAAGACCTGACCCTGTCGCAAACCGCTTTGCGCCCTAAAATACACCCTGTCCCAATATACTGCACTAAAAAGTATACCCTGTTGCAATATTGCACATTTCGGTTATGTCCTGTCCTGTCAATATAGGCAGATATTGGTCCAATATCGGCCTGGTGATATTGGCCCAATATTGTTTTGCTAATTCATATAACGAAAGAATTGGTTTGTCCCGGGGGGCGCAAACCTCATACGGTACATTAACAACATTGCTAGCCGCGTTTTTACGCCAACAAAATTAGCATGGCATGAATGAGTAATATAATAAAGGCAGTAACAATACGACGTTGAGAAATTTGTAAAATGCAAGGGTGAACAAGGAATAAATGAGGAAAATGAGGAATAAAGGCAAATGAGGAAAATAAGGCAAATGAGGAATAAAATAACGTAACGTACCATAAATAACAATGATAACGTAAGTGAGAAATGATGATGAAATGAGAAATTAATATGATGAATGAAATTATGCTAGCATATAGTAGAACATGAAATAGTGGTGCAGTAAGGATAGTAATTGTTAAATCAATGGCTCGACGTGCGTTTAATGAAAAACGTAAACATGACAATCATAGAATTTACCAAACTTAGCTTACTGTATGCGTTATATAATGCTGCTTGGTAAAGTAAATTATAGTAAATCCTTCTTTAGCCTACTGTTAGACCCAAGCTACGTTGTTACTGTGGCAACAAGCCGTGTACGACGAAGTTAGGGAAAATCTGTTAGCTGATTGGCTACTTCTGTTTTTCCTGTTTCTACAAATTCTGTCTTCGTAACTGAAAGATTCTTTAGCTTAGCAGGTATAGGTACCCATGCAGTCTGCTTGCCACATATGGTTGTAATGGGTCGTCAAATATGGCGGTCAGGTAGTAAGAGGAGATCTGTCATCCAGACACAGGAGATCGCGCTCATATATATATATATATATATATAGCTTTACTTGCGGAGCGGGACGATTAGCATCTGCTGATACTTGGGAACGTGAACAAACTGAACTTTGGATCGTAATTGCATAAACGCTGAATTCGTCGTCGCGTGCCGCAATTCTGACTAAACCTCTGCACATCTATTCGCTAATTTCTTATGTATAATATGTATATGCAGGTTCGGGCGCTCGTGCATGTTCGTGCGTGCGTTCGTGCGTGCGTGCGTGCGTGTGGGAGTGCGCGTATGTGCGTGCGTGTGTGTGTGCGTGTGCGTACGTGCTTGCGTATGTGTGTGTGTGTGTGTGTGTGTGTGTGTGT
>NW_014577417.1:182780-188068 GCF_000485595.1 Priapulus caudatus
ACACACACGTACACGCACGGACACGCCCATACGCGCGTACGCAGGTGCACAAGCACTCGCACACGCGTACGCATGCGCATGCATGCACACACGCGCACGCACGCACGCACGCGCACGCACACAAGCAGAGAGAAGGAGAGAAGAAGAAAGAGAGAGAGAGAGAGAGAGAGAGAGAGAACGAAAGAGCGAGATGAAGCCAGCTCGGTTAGCACAACCCTAATAGCCACTTCATTATTGATTACATTCGGTGCCGGAAATAATGGCATAATCTTAACCGTGTAGTGCTTCGAATGATTAGCATATGCACACACACGGTCCGGTCGAGTAAAGCAATTATAAAAATGCTTGTAGCGGGTTATCAACCCTATGCATGCTCTAACGTCTCTTGCCTTTACACATCCGCTACCAGTGTATGCCTAAAGCTAATTCTCAAAGCACGTGGACACCTTTTATGCTGCCATTCTCACACTGATCAAGATCATGATCTGTGATTCTGGTAAGGAGCTGATTCAGATACTCTGATCAAACTCGGTATAGGTCTGATCGGCGTCCGGGAAACAGTTTCGTGATTCAAACTGGATCGAGTCTTTATTCGATTGTGGAGTAACAGGACCTGCAGCGACATCGTTGCATCGTGGCAGATTTATTTATTATAGACTGTTGAGTGCCAACGCAGGAAAAACAGAGAAAAACAAACTAAATAAACATTGCTAATGTGTTCAAAAAATGGTTCGAGAAAGATCAACTAAAAAAGTTAATGGGCGAAGGACGTAACAGTTAGAACGCGGAGTATCGGTTCCCAGCTTGTTTTCCTCTGTAACAGTTGTGTTTGGAAACTTGGTGGTTGAACGACAGTAGACAGACGCGATGACTTGTTGGTAATCACGCATAACTCGCTTTCTGGCTCTCTTTATTGGCCCCTCTCTCTCTCCTTCTCTCTCTCTTTCTCTCTGTCTCTCCTCTGTTGTCGCTCTGTCCCCCTCTCTGCCTGTCTCTCTCTCTGTTTGCTGTCGCTCCCAAGCGCGCACTCTACCTCTATCTCTCTCTTCCTCTTCCTCTTCCTCTTCCTCTTCCTCTTCCTCTTCCTCTTCCTCTTCTCGTTCTCTCTCTCTCTCTCTTCTCTACATCTTCTTTTTCTCTGCCTCTCTCTCTCTATTTTTTTCCTTTACTCTTTCTCTCCCTATCCATTTTTAATGCACGCGCATGCGTTGTACCACATACTATTGCGCACATGGAATTATCGATGCGTGCGTTTGCGGGCATGATCGCCGTGAATACCTCTCACGTGACCCGCACACGGGCTCTCTCTCTCTCTCTCTCTCTCTCTCATCATCTCTAGCTGCTGCTCGATCTCTCTGGGCTCAGTGCTGCGTCTGCGGGCTCGCGTCTGTCTACGTGCATGCGGCATGCGTGCGACGTGAGCACACGCACACGGCTCGCTCTCATCTCTTTCTGCTCTGGCGTCTAATGCTCGCTCTCGGGTGCTGCTGCGCCGGTTGCGCTCTCGTCTCGGCTCATCTCTTTGCGTCTACTCTGCTCTTCTGCATCTCTCTGCTAGCTCTCTCATCTTCTTGCGGTCGTCGCTCTCTGCCTTCCTGGCTGCTTCTGCTTGTTCTATCTTTTGCTGCTTCTCTTGTTCTATTTCTCTAGGCCGTTGCGGGCTGGGCGGGCGCGCTCTCTCGTCGCATCATATTCTGCGCTCTGATAGTCTCGCTAGCGCTTATGCTGCCTCTTGCTCATCTTTCGTCTCTGTCTCTTGTCTAGTGCGCTCAGCGGTGATCGCGATCTCTCCCGTCAATCGCTCTCTCAGGCCTGCTAATCTCACGTGCTGGCTTCTCGTCATCTCGCCGCTCTCGGCTCATCAATCTGCATACGGCGTCTCTCGCTCTGCAGCTCGTTGCTTGCGATCCCGCGCCTCATCTCTGCTTTCCTTCTCTCTGTCGGTCTGCTTCTCTCTCTCTCGCGGTCTCTCTCTCAGTTTCCGCATTTCTCTGCTTCTGCTCTTGTCTGTCGTACTTGTCTCGCCTGCGTCTCGTCTTCGTGCCTCGTCTCTGCTGGGCGTTCTTGCTATATTCATATGAATATAATATAATAATAGTAGTATATGATATGGTTGCTCTTGCTGGGCTGCGTCGGCATCTGCTCGTCTCGCTCAGGTTGCGGGCTTGGCATCTCTGCCTCCTCGCCCAGTCATATGCACAGCGGTGGCTCTCATGCGTCCCGCCTCCTCATGCGCTGCTCTTCGTTGTCTCGATCTGCTCCGTCTCGAGGTACTGCCGTCGGGCTCTCGCGTCCTGCTGAGCATCTTTCTCTCGTTCCGCGACTCTTCTGCTCTCTGCCTACTCTCTTCGCTCTCCGTGCATTCCCGTCCTGCTACTTCGCTCTCGGTCTACTTGGTGGCTTGATAGTCGTGCATGCTAATCTCATAGTTACGACTTATTATTATAATGAGGTAGATTGCATATATAATATAATCTCAGTTATATAAATATCGAAAGAAGTTAGACTTAAACTAGGTCAGAATAAATTTCTCTATTTTCGTACTTCTGATATAATATATCGCTCTCGTGACTCTCTGCTTTCTCCTCTCTGCTTCTCTCTGCTCTGCCTCTTCTCTCTGGCTCTCTCTCTCGCTGTCTCTCGCTCTGCTTCCGTGATGGCGTCATTGCTATCAGTTGTCACAATTATCGGGCGGCGCCTAAGTGGAACGCCTACGTGAAAGCCTTCGATCCTTTGACCGCGATAAGCTTACGTCGAGTGCCGAGCCAGCTCTACCGGAAGATGCTGCGTTCCTAATCCGCCATAATGTCCGGCCCTTCACGTGGAAAAGTCGCAGAGTGGACATTCGATAGCCGGTCGAAGATCGCTGCGATGAGATCGATGGGGTGAAACATGGCGACGCCAACACCGCGCGAGGATGGCGCTACGGTCGACCTCGCCGTGACCCAGTGACACGTGGTGCGGCGAGAGAGAGAAAGAGAGAGAGAGAGAGAGGGGGGGAGAGAGCGAGGGGGAGTCAGAGAAGTAATTGCGGCGTTAGGGAGAATTTGGGCCACGAATCAACATCGATCGGTGCATCTGTGCGTGCGCTCGCGCGTGCGTGCGTGCGTGCGTAAGTGCGAGCGTGCGTAAGTGCGTAAGTGCGAGCGTTCGTAGGTGCGTGCGTGCGCCAGGCGTGTTCGTGCGTACTTTTTGAGGTTAATCAATGTATCCCTGCGTACATTCATCCGTTCCTGCGTTTCTAGGTTTAAGCATCTGTGTGTGCGCGCGATTGCGTGCGTGCATGCAACCGTCCCTCCGTCCGCGTGGCCGTGAAAATCCGGCCAATCTACATAACACAATGACACAATGACGCAATCGTTTACAACGCCACACCGCGAAACAGCATCGTCTAAATTATTCACCTGCAAATCGAAAATTGAAAAATTGGAAACCTCGACACTTCTATATATACCTCATAGTCAGCGGCGCCGAACAATTTCTTAACATTTCCTTAAAAAAAACATTTTCCTTCGTAAGGTGTCGATCGCGGGTGCGAACGAAAGTCATAGCTGAATATCAGCGGCCTGTTAATATTTCACCGTGGCTCTGATATCGTGCGCGAACACACACGTTCTCTCGCTCCTCTCACGACAAAGAAAGGGAGCGCGCGCGAGAGAGAGAGGACGGCAAAAGGGAGAGCAGGAGCGCGAGAGAGAGGACGGCAAAAGGGAGAAAGGGAGCGCGAGAGAGAGAGAGGGGCGAGTGATAGCGAGCGCGGGACAGAGAGAGAGAGAGAGAGAGAGAGAGAGAGAGAGAGGGCGATAGAGAGGGAGAGAGAGGGAGAGGGCGAGAAGGCGAGAGAGAGAGGGGCGAGTGATAGCGAGCGCGGGACACAGAGAGAGAGAGGGCGAGAGGGCGAGAGAGAGAGGGGCGAGTGATAGCGAGCGCGGGACAGAGAGAGAAAGAGAGAGAGAGAGAGAGAGAGAGAGCGCGAGAGAGAGGGAGAGAGAGAGAGAGGGCGAGAGAGAGGGAGAGAGAGGGGCAAGTGATAGCGAGCGCGGAACAGAGAGAGAGAAAGAGAGGGGCAAGTGATAGCGAGCGCGGAACAGAGAGAGAGAAAGAGAGAAGGCAAGAGAGAGGGAGTGAGAGAGAGAGGGAGAGAGAGAGAGAAAAAGAAAAAAAGATCTATAGATGGAGCGCGTTAGTCAACAACTAGTCGCCTAGTTGACTAATCAACCGAACAACGCGAGCAATCAAAAGCTCTTCGCGTCTGTGACGTCATCGTGACGAGGCGCGTGATGTGTCGCGGGACGGGGTCGTGCGCCCCACGCGGGGAGAGGTGAAGCATTATGTAGCTTGTAGAGATTCGGTCGGTGCTCTGACGGCATGCATTACGGGCGGACCAAGGCCGCGTGTGTTTATTTCACATACGCAGGTTTCCCGTGTGAATGACCAGCGCGCGTTTAGCGGTCTTCCTGGGGCGCAGAACTCGAAGTTTGGTGATCGCCGCCAGGGGGCCGGCATCAACGAGCGGGATCAACGCTTGAGTGTCGATTTCACTACGTGGCTGCTGTTGCTGCTGTCGCCGCAGCCGACGCCGCTGCTGCTGCTGCCGCTGTTGGTACTACTACTGCTGTTGCTGTTGCAGCTGATTCTGTTGATGGTGGTGGTGATGGTGGGTGGGGTGTTGGCGCTGCTGCTGCTACTGCTAATAGATTTAGTTGCTTGTTATTTTGAGAGGCGAAGCAATAAATATAATGATAGATAGAGAAAGATAGAGATCGCGAAACAGAGAGGAGACGACCCGACGATGGGCCAAAAGATAAGAGAAGAGGATGATGGGGGGGGGGCTGACGTTCAAGTAGAAATTAAGATGGATGGGGGAAGTAAAAGGAAAAGATACGCACACATATAGCGCAGCACGTAGCTACATATCACGGAAACTCACGCATTCTCCACCGTACGTAGCCAGTTTGCGACAGGTCAGCGACGCGTAAGTGGGTAACCTACACCATCGTCCACCTTACCTCCTGCCTTAACAGCTCGACGCGGCGCCTGCCGGCAAAGCAAAGAGCCTACATGGGGACTTGTAGTAGCAGCACAGCGTGTTAGCAATGGCAGCAGCGGCAGCAGCAGCAGTTGTAGTAGTAGTAGTAGTAGTAGTAGTAGTAGTAGTAGTAGTAGTAGCAGCAGCAGCAGCAGCAGTAGTAGCAGCAGCAGCAGCAGCAGCAGCAGTAGTAGTAGCAGTAGTAGAAGCAGCAGCAGTAGCAGCAGCAGCAGCAGCAGCAGCAGCAGCAGCAGCAGCA
>NW_014577417.1:188746-190264 GCF_000485595.1 Priapulus caudatus
AGAGAGAGAGAGAGAGAGAGAGAGAGAGAGAGAGAGAGAGAGAGAGAAAGAGAGTGAGAGGGAGAGAGAGAGACTGATCAGGTAGCAGAAGAGATACGGTCAGACGGAGGATGATGTAGCAGCAGTGGACAGGCACATATTAGCGCCATGTCTTCCCCTCCCACCAGCTCTATGTGCGCAAGCTGTCGCCACTCACGATGATAAACATCGCGCGTTAAAGCATCCGAATTTGTCGAGTGCGTCACAACAAATGCCAACTGCGTAAAGAAGGAATTTAGAAAATCTGTGGATAACGAGACCTCAAGCGCGCTAGGTTTCACGCGCATATATGTCAGGAGTTCATAAAGCGTGATCCGTCTCAACTACTGACATTTGTTTATTTATTTATTTTATGATTTTATTACATATTTATTCGTTTATTTAGTTAATTATTTTTTTATTTTTTCATTTATTTATTATATTTATTTATTTATTCATATGTTTAGTCATTTATATTGAATTACAACTGCGCAATATAAGGTGTATTCTGAATCACACCACTTGCCGGTGTATTAGCATTTGATCTCATTCGATCCAGTGTCCACCAATAAAATTGTGTTCGGCTACAGCTGGTAGTGGTGTTAGAATTGTTTTTCGTACCACTTCCCGCGTAAAAGGCGACCGGGTAAAATTCTTATTAGTCATATTTCACTTTCTTATTAGACATTTTTCATTTAATGCTTAGAAGAATGGGTAGGAAAGAATTCAGGAAGAGAGAGTTTGAGATAGTATAGATGTACTGAGAAGTTGAGAGCATACATACACATTATTTGATATAAATAGATAAATTATAACACGATTAACGTTCCCACCGCGCATGCGCAGATAAATTCTTCCCCCCCCCAAGTTACGTACGGAATTGTTTTGATGACCTTCGCTTAGTAAAATTCATGCGTCATTATTTATTACATGTAATCGACATTTTATTATATGATTCGAACGATTTTATACGGGGCGCAGCAGCACGCGGCAACGCGCCGGTAAAAATGAGATATTTTATGCGCATGCCTACATATATATATATATATATACATATATATATATATATAGCTAAGATTTACAAGCCCTCGCGTCGCACGCGTGAGTCACAATAAACACGGACGAGGGTTTCTAAACGCTTTATGACGGGCCTCTTGAGTGCATGTGTCGTGTATCCGGTGCGTGTACGGCAAACACGTGGTCGCGCCGAGAAAGGGGGGGTGCAACTTAAAGCGCATTCATGAACGCTGGTCCGCGCGCATATGACCGGCCTCAGGGGTATACAACTACTGCCGGTGGTGGCCCGTAATAAAGCTATCGCACAGCCCGACGCTGCTGGCTGGAAGTGGGATTACGTACATGCATATATGTCTGACTACGTCCCTTCATCCGTATAGCTCCCTCAGTCTGTCATTTAGATATACACACACATATAAATAAATACATATGCATATACATAAATATATATATATATATATATATATATATATATATATATAT
>NW_014577417.1:193672-195122 GCF_000485595.1 Priapulus caudatus
TCGCACTGTCTCATACTAACATTTCTCAAGGGGACTGCACAGTTGCTTTGGACAACTATCGCGGATACACACACGAGCGCGCAGCCACAAAGCCTCCGACAGTTAACCTGAAGGGTAATAAAGAAAAGGAGGAAGAGTGGGAGAAGAGGGAGGTGGTGGAGGAAGAGGAAGAGGAAAGAGGAGGAGAAGCAGGAAGGGAATTTTTCCTGCGTAGTGGCGGCAGCCAGGACTTGGTTGAGCAGGGATGAGCGTCTACTACATGCGAACATTAGTGAATCATGGAAGAATCGTGGATGCACGTAGCTAAGAAGCTGCTGTTGATGGGAGTGACGCTGATGCTCTTTACCTCAGGTTTGTAAGGACCCACTCACTTCCAGAGACGCATATACGCGCACGCGCACACGCGCGTCGGCTATCCATTCTTACTGCGAATGAATTCATTCTACATACCATTAGAGGATTACCTCATCGTATGTCACAACGGCTATTCATCTACATTTTCGAAACCCCGGCGTTTCTTTTCTTATCCATCGTTGCTTAACCCTCACCCCGAATCCCAACTGCGTACGCCGTAGAGGCCGTGTGGCCGTATGATGCAGCCTGACTGTGCGTATAGTCGCGCGTTGATATCGAAGCCGTACCTGAAAGCATGAGAACATACGTGCATATAGTAGTGAGTCGACTGATATTCGGTCCAGCATCCTTCCAGTATCTTTCTAGCATCCTTCTAGTATCCTTTCAGAACTATTGCAGAATCCTCTCACCATCCTCTCGGCATCCTCTCACCATTCTCTCAGCATCTTCCCAGCTAGCTCTAGTACTATAGCCTGCGTACATTGACTGCCGCAGGCCCACAGTACGCGGGCTATAGTACTAGAGATACTTCTCAGCCATCTTTCTACATCTTTTCAGCGTCTTTCAACATCCATCCGGCGTCAATCCAACATTCTTCACGCATCCTTCCAACACCCTTTCAACATCTTTCCAGCATCCTTCCAACACCCTTTCAACATCTTTCCAGCATCCTTCCAACACCCTTTCAACATCTTTACAGCATTCTATTAGCAATCATTCAACATCTTTACAGCATTCTATTAGCAATCTTCTAGAATTCATCCAGAATCCGGTATATTGCATCATTGTCCTGAAGCCCGATGCGTTTATTACGCACGCGCAGAGGCGTTGTAAATAATCGAACCGTAGGCGTCGACGTATCTAAACAAACCGATCCGGGTTGTCTCGTTTTTCGACCTGTGCGTTGTCCCACACACCTTGCGTTCTTGCTTGCGCGTGTGCGCGTGCGTACGCGCGCGTTCTCGTCCTAAGTTGCTTCTCCGAGTGTCAGTGTTGGTGTAAAAACAGACGCTTTGGTGTGGTCCCGTGGTTCCGTGGTGCGTGTGTGTGTGTGTGTGTGTGTGTGTGTGTGTGTGCGGTGTGTGTGTGTGTGTGT
>NW_014577417.1:197555-198612 GCF_000485595.1 Priapulus caudatus
CTGCTACTGCTACTGCTACTGCTGCTGCTACTGCTACTGCTACTGCTGCCGCTGCGATTACTGCGACTGCTACTGGTTCTGATATTGTCGCTGCTCTTGCTGTCGCTATCGCTATTGCTGAGCGACGGCGATTACGAAAACAGAGCTATTTCGTTAGGAGTTCGTTAACGAACGCTCAGCTTTGTTTTGCCTCACAATAATTAGATTTGCGTCGCGTAAATGATTTTAATGCAATAATAATACTAACGCGAGTGAATTGCTACCCGTAGGCAGTAAGGGCGGTTGTGCGCGTGTTTCCATACCTCGTACCTCTACACACACACACACACACACACACACACACACACACACACACACACACACACACACACACACAGGCACAGACACACACGCACACACACGCACATACAGGAAGAGAAGCACGCACACGCACACACACACACACGCGCGCGTGCTAGTGTAACACTGCTGTACGGTGTGTATAAATTGCATTTTCTAAAGAACTAAAAGATTCTAAACCCAATTACATAAATGAATTAATGCACGCTGTACGATTTGTGTATGTGCGTGCGCGCATGCGCGCATGTGCGTGTGTGAATACATGAATACATGTACGTGCGCACGTTCGTGCATTTTAATGAGTATACGGGCGTGCGTACGTATACACGTGTGTGCGTGTGTGCGTGCGTGTGTGTGTGCGTGTGTGCGTGCGTGTGTGTGCTTGTGTGTGTGTGAGTGAGTACGCGTATAGACACGTGTATAAGTAATAAGTGTATAAGTGTATAAGTAATAAATCTACTCCGTGTCAACCGCTTATTAAAGTCTCTATTTCAAACATTTCCCCGATATTTTCCATATTTTCCTAACCGTTTTCATATTTCCCCGACTATTGCGACACTTACTAGCGCTGAGAGGGTCTATGTTCCCCGGGGTACTGCTGTAACGTACCCTGGTACTATCTAATATGCCGAACCGTACCTACCCTACTCCACTAACGAGTCTAGGGAGTCGCCTACGCCTACTCCCTAACCCTAACCCGAACCCGAACCCGAACCCG
>NW_014577417.1:198797-216297 GCF_000485595.1 Priapulus caudatus
CATCTCCCTCCCCCTCTCTTTTCCCCTCGCTCTGCCCATCTTTCTTCCTTCCTCCATGCCTTCCGCCCTCACCGTGTTCTCTCTCATTCTCTCTCACTCACTGACAGCAGCACACTATAAAGTTGTCAACCGAGCCCTGCCAATGCGCGTGTGTGGTCCGCGCGAGATGCTATCGGCCCGTCAATCACGCTGCCGGCGTCATCGTGCCATGGTAACGCGATCCGCTGCTCCCCGTTTTTATACAAACGCGCGCGCTGCTGCTGCTACTGCTGTTGTGTAACCCGCTGGCGCGCGTGACAGATCAGCGGAGCGATAGATCACCCGCTACACGCCTGTTTGCGGCCGAAGATCTCACTCGCGATCGACAGATCGACGGAGAGAGAGAGAGAGAAAGACGGCAATCAGACAATCTGACAATCGGTGTAGTTATGGAATGTGAAATGCCGCGCGCAGCGGCAGACGACGGAATGCGGATGTTTTGGGCAGCCATCTTGTTTTTTTACTCATTTTATGCGAGCGGTGATAATTACGGTTAATTCTCAGATAAATTCGGTTTTATTTTTAAGCACAATCAGATCATATGCAATTTTATTCCGATCGCGTTCATATTGTTTTTAATTTCCTTAATTAATGTGGTCGTGTACACTCATTAGAGCTTACTCCAGCGCCGTTCTCGGCGATGCGGGGGCGTCTGGTACTATAATTAACGTTCGCGCATAGACCTAATAATTTTGGCTACATACACCGGGTGTAGGCTGACTTCATGATTCCCTGTTAATGTCGCGCACATGATACCAACGACTCCTGCAGTTGCTCTACATCTGCTATGAAAACAACCGTTATTCATTTTTGACATTGCATTACTAACACGTCGAAATGTCTCAGGATGCTCATTAGAGTCTAAAAGTATCCTCTAACTCTGGGACACGTTGTCAGAAACTATCAGCTCAACATTAGTCTTAACATTAGCGTTTTTCTCGCAGACCGGGCCTCTATTAACTGTTATGAGAAACTCTTAAATTTGCCATGTTTTTGTCAGCGGTCTCTGATAAAAAGCTGTTAATGTTAGGACTAGTATTATGACTAATTTGGTTTCGAATATCGGGGCCCCCCTGATTGTGTGGCTTATTGGATCATTGCTGCATTGCTGGACATATTATGGCTCATATAGCCGTAACGCAATGTAGGCTGTATCAACTCAAGGTATCCCCAATCTAGCTACAGATCTAGCTGCAGAACACGCGCGTGTTTACTCGCGTATACGTGCAGCTATACGGGCTGGTGGACAGGGCTACGCGCATGCACGCGCGCGCACACGGAGCCGCGCGCGTATACGCACGCTTACACGAGGCTACGCAGGCCGCTTCCCAGCTCCTAGTGCGTGTATCTAGTGGGTTATGCCGTTCAACAAGGCCGGGTTAAAGCCAGTAAATTATTATCGTTTCAGGCGTGAATAAAAACACATTTGTTTTGATTCACTCCTGATCGGATGCTAATCGCTAACGCTTCTGGCAGCTGGCGCCATCTAGCGTCATATTCACGATGCGCGAGCGGCATCTTGAGAATTAATTATTTATATAAACCGCGTCATGGTGTCACAACGAGGATATTTATGCAGGTGCTTAGCCTCGGGGCAGTATTCGGCCTCATGAATGCACTTAAAATGCTGGAATAACGAAGTGAACCCTAAAGGAAACGTAAAGAAAAGAATTGCATCAAAGTGTATCAAAGTGCATCCTGAAAGGTTAATTTATCATGCGATTATATCGAGTTATTCCAGTATACATATTCCTTCTTATAAACGTCGCGTCTATCTCCTTTTCGTTATTTTTATTAATTATATCTATTATTCATATATTTATTATATAAATTTAGCAATTCTATTAATTCTCATTTTTTCAATAATTTTGTTAATCATAAATTTTCTGTAGTATCTCTGTAGTAGATTCTCCGCTATACACGACACTCGCTAACAACGCATAGCATAATAAAGTTCGTCTGCTACTCTTCCCGCAGGGCTGCTGCTGTTGCTCGATAGCGTCGCCGACGCATCGGCCGCCGCGACGCAGACTACGACGGCCAGCCGACGCAACAGCGTCACCGTCAACCTGCACGACGGCATCGTGACGGGCTACAGCGACTACGTGGACTTTGTCGCCGCACCGAGCGCCGCCCAGGGCAAGCGCTGCTCGCGGCAGGCCGTCCTCCGCATAGACTTCTCCGGTCCGTACAAATCCGCCAAGCTGGTGTTGATGTACGAGCGACCGCGTCGGTGGACGCTCGACGTGTCCGACTCGCCGACGGGCGACGGCTACGGCGGCGACGCGGGAACGACGTCCAACATGGCCGAGACGCAGATCTTCAACAAGCAACTGCGCATCTACGCCAACCGACTTCCGGGTCATCTCGGCGCCAGCGTCGACGGCGACCTTCTGCTGAAGGTCATGGATAACGCGGTGCGAAAAAATTCGAAGCTCACGGTGGAGGTGAGCGACGAGCGCGTGTTCTGGCGCTCGGGCAAGATGGCCGATTCGATCGAGTCGAAGTTTCTGTACACGCTCGACGGACAGAAGACGATGTACGGAGCGAGAGACTACGCAGTCTACGTCGGGTTCAATCGGGTTGTGGCCGGAAACTACCGAAACGGTTCGGGTCTGTGCAAGGCTACGGTAATTCTGCAGCGAGATGACGGTGAGATATCTTTCGATGTTCACTTGTTTTAACGAAGGAGCCGCATCCGGGCATCCGTGCGTGAGCATTTTTTGCGCGCCTATGTAACGAATATTAATTATATTTCTCGTTATTTGTGCTGGGATTTATGCTCATGGTATACTAATTATACAAGAAACCCTCTAACTAAAGTTTCAGTTTTCGAACAACACAAAATTCCTAATCTCCATTTCACGTATACCCCGTCAATTTATGTCATGGGCCCTAGTGGCGGCTATTGAGATTTTTGGTGGCCACTACTTTATTAGACGATAGGTGGCACTAGCATGTTTTATCCATGCACACATATGCTTATGCAGCATGGTTTTTCTGAGCACCAATGTTTCCATCTAGATGCGTACACAACGTGCTGGAAATTGCGTGTGTATAGTGTCATCAGTGCTTAGAATGGGTATCAATAAGATCAGAAGCGTATAATGACAAATATATTTGTCATTATTGTCAATTTGTCATTATACGCTCCTGATAAGATCAGGATAAGATCAAGAGCGTATAAAGAAGCCTTCTTTATACGCTCTTGATAAGATCGAACTAGAACAAGTCGCTAGTCGCGCGTACACTCACTTGCGCACACGAACACATACACACACACACACACACACACACACAACAACACACACACACACATCGCCACACACACGACACACACACACCATACACACACGCAGCACAGCAACAGCGACACACACCGCCACACGCACACAACAACACACCACACACACACACACTCACACACACAAACACACAGTATACCATACACGCACCACACACGCACACACACCATACACCCCCCCCCCCCCCACAACACAACACACACCCAAACACACACACCACACACGCATGCACGCACGCACGCACGCACGCACACACACCACACACACACACACACGACGCCACGCACACACACACACACACACACACACACACACACACACACACACACACACAGCAACACGCGCACAACACACACAACACACACGCACACAATTGACACGTACTGCGATGTACGATCCTATTGTACTCGTAGACTACAGGTAACGAGTTAGAGGGAGAAGGCGAGGATTAGCAGAATACCACGGATGCAATGTTTACACTGCGCGCTTAAACTAGCCAGCCGTCTGTTTGCGAAACGTTTTTATTCTTTTTATTCGCGGCGGCGACGTAAAGAAGAGAGAGAGCGCGCGCGGGAGAGAGAGAAGGGGAGAGAAAAGTGAGCGAGAGAGAGCGAGAAATAGAGGGAGAGAGAGAGGGAGGGAGGGAGAGACGAGATATAGGTAGATATATAGATAGATAGAATGGCACGATAGAAAGGATAAGATACACAGACGGATGGATATATAGTATAGATGAAGGATAGATAGATGGTTAGATGATTAGATGGTTTGATGGTTAGATGGATGGATAGACGGATGAAGTGATGGGTAGACGGACGGACGGACGGCAGATGGATGGATGAGGATAGGTGGATGGATGGATAGATGGATGAATATATTGAGCGAGGAAGTCCGACAAAGCAGAGAGAGCGAACGGAGAGAGAGAGAGCAGAAAAGGAAGAGGAGAGAGAGAGCGAAGAGAGACGAGAGGACGAGAAGAGACGAACCGGTAACAATCTATACGAATACGACCGCCTCTCAGCGAGTGGCCGACCGCACGCGGAACACAACCGCCGCAGCGCGTGAATACATTAATATGAAACGAGCACAGGTGTCTATCGGTGTCGGGCAGGGCGTGGGAGCGGTCTCAACCGCCTGCGACGAGCTTTTAATGATTGCCGTCTACAAAGTACGGCATACCTGAGCGTATCGCGACCGCAAATTGCAGACAAACTCGCGAAGTACACGCGTTATACAAAAGAAGTGCGAGCACACAGATGAAGAAAAGTCGAGAGATGAGAAAAGATGATAACAAGAGTACATTATAGGAGATATCTCCTATCCTGTACTCTTGATGATAACTGTAACTGCGCGCCGTGTTGAGGCGTGTGCAAGAACGATCTCGCCATGCATGGGCTCGTTTTCAAGATGATTTTCTATAGTATGTCTATAGTGTTTCCATTGTAGTTACAGAAACATTATGATTGAAACATAAACATTAATATATACGCATTGTTACGCATTATATTACTAAAATCGCCGATTATATAGTATATATATATATAATAAAATATACAAACGGTGTTTTACCACTGATTGTACTGCCGAACTGGACACACTGACGCAGATGGGGTCGTTGTCGTATCAGGTACTACAGTATGTACCCGAGTAGTTTTAGGTTGTTTAGTATTATGTTTATATTTTTATATGAGGTATGTATAGGGTTAGGGTTAGGGTTTGGGTTTAGGGTTAGGGTTAGTGTAGGGTTCAGGGTTACACTTTATGTCAGTACAAGTCTGGTACACTTTGTGTATACATATATGTACCTCGGGTACACATCTGTAGTACCTGATACGACAACGACCCCTTAAGCCACACTGACACTGGTGCTGGTACTAGCTACTGGTAGACTCACTGGCAATAGACAAGGTCGGTAATAGACAATGTCCCGCCTGTCTGTATGTGTGTAACGATTATTCGAACGCCAAACAGACATGCGTATCCGTTTTAGTCGAGTCCGAATCCGAACATGACTCAGCAACAAACCATCGCGAAGCAATTCATGAATCATGTACATATGAGAAGTTCATTTCACACGTCGATCTTTGCTCGGCGGTTACGCTCAAAAGTTTGAACTCTTAAGTTCAAATTCAAAAATTCAAATTCGAGCATTCTGTATTTACATTAAAATACACAGTTAGGTCAATGTTTTGTCAGCGCTAAAAGTGCAACGTACAAGAAAATACATTGCAATGAATGCGACCGACCGCGGCCCCCCGATTCTTGTAGCTTACCCAACTAGCCAGGCGGCACGTGTTATATTATGCGTGGCTGACTACGCGACGCTCTAACAAGTATTATAGCCTGTCACTTCTCCCGTCTCGTAGACACCATGTAGCATGTCTAATTCACTGGCAGCAAGAACAAGTCCGCATCTGCAGCTACAGCACACACGCATCTATTGACTATATATATACAACTATTTTGTTGTATACTACTTTTTTGTATTTTATTTTTTTGTTTTTTTGTATTGTATTTTTTTGTATATACTATATTGTTGTATATATATAGTCAATAGATGCGCGTGTGCTGTAGCTGCACGTGCGGACTTGTTCTTGCTGACAGTGGTCTAATTAAGAAGTCATGCATAGGAATGCGAACAGAGAACACGCTGGAGCGTTGCGAGTAGTTCCTACATTGATACCCACTGCTGTTTGCAACTGACTCGCGGACTTTAAAATGCGAGCGGAATAATTAATTTATTAAACACGAGATGAGAGTATTGTATGCGTATAGTTGCGGGTATAAAAACACGTGTTTGTACGCATGTACTTACAACTGCCGCTCGTGCACACGTTCGGCATAATATATTCGTGTATTATTATGTAAACCGCTCGTCAGGTATACATGCAGGTCTGTCAGATCTCTATCTGATGATTTATCACCTGAATGACGAGACATCGACTGCGACTGCATCGTGTCAGGGGCGAATAACAATCATAGATTAATGTATTATTATTCACTCCTGAATTTGTTATATCAATCTCTCGGCCGCGCATGCGCAGTGGCAGCTAGCACGAGAACATGGCGCGTTTCTTTGGCGAAAAGCCAAAAAAGACCAACAATTTTTTCTCTATAGGCGTCAGTCTGACTGAAGAGATGATAAACACGGATGAGGCGCTTAACGTAAAGAAAACATCGCTTGAACGATAAGGGTGAAGAGAGAGAAGAGCAGCCTGAGTGAGAGAAGAAAAAGGAGCCGCGGATGCGTAAGGGGAGAAAGAGGAGAGGACGAGAGAGAGAGAGAGAGAGAGAGAGAGAGAGAGAGGGAGAGGAGAAGATGCGTGAGGAGAAGGAAAAGATGACATACGTAAAGGGAAGGAAATGAGAAGATGAGGATAGGGGAAGACAAGGAGGGTAGTTGATGGAAGAGGCGGGTGGATGGCGGAGTGGATGGGAAAGGAGGGGAGGAGAGGATAGGGCCGGGATGGGACAGGATGGTAGGATATGGGAGGGACAAGACGGTAGGAGAGGGGAGGTAGGGAATAACTAGGAGACGAAAGGAATAGAATATGCGAAGAAAGGGAATGAAAGTAGGGGGATAGAGGAGATAAGGACAAGAAAGTAGGAAAGAAAAAGTAAGAAGGAGAAAGATCACTGCATACAGTACAGTTATCTCTATCTCGTACGTCTAGAGATCGAGAATGAAGGGGAGACTCACCAACAGCTCTGCCATGTCTTTTCCCGTCCCCCCCCCCCAGAAATTCTGTTCATTCCATTTCAGTCCCCTCCTTCAATCTCGTCAGACAGGCATACGAATCCCTTCCCCTTGCATTCCCGCCGCTTCCAACCGCTCCCTTACATTCATTTTTATCCTCACCCTGCCCTTTCTCTTTCCTACCCTATTCTCTCCCAGCGCCCTCTACCTCCCTTCTCTGTTCCTTCCTTCCCTTCCCCTCTACTCCCCCTCCCCTCCCCTCCCCTCGTCACTCCACCCCACCTCGTCTCCCCCTCCTTCCTTCCCTTTATTTCCCCTCCCCTCCCCTCCGATGCCATCCTCTCCCCCTCCTCATCCGCCCTTTCCCTAGCCTCTCCCTTCTCACCTTCCCTCTCATCCGTCCACAGCCAGACGCGCGGCTGTTACAATACAATAGTGTTCGTTCGCGCGCTACATCGCCCGCGGGGCGTACGGCAAGATCGCGACGACGATTTTACGGCTAAGCGCGACGGCAAAAGATTTTTCGCGGGACGCGCGCGAACAAAGCGCACGGCCCCGAGGGTGCGTAGATCGCTGAGCATGCGCATGCGCGGCGCGTGCGCATCTCGTGCTTACGAAGGCTTGCGGACGAGCAGCGAGCGATGTACGGACGCTATCTCTCCGTCGGTTGACGGTTGTGATACGTAAGCATGGCAGTGCGGCAGACGCTGCGGTGAGGCATAGCAGCGCAGCGTAGCCACTGTGATGCCGTGGTGGATGCTGTTGGCAGGGTGGTTGCTATGCGGAGAAGAATGAATTCTGATGAAGGGTTGCTAGGATGGGAGGGAAGCTGGCGGAGTGTTGCTAGGTTGGGAGGGATGCTGGCGGTGGTTGCTACGCTGGGAGAGATGCTGGCGGGTGGTTGCTAGGCTGGGAGAGATGCCGGCGGGTGGTTGCTAGGTTGGGAGAGATGCCGGCGGGTGGTTGCTAGGTTGGGAGAGATGCCGGCGGGTGGTTGCTAGGCTGTGAGAGATGCTGGCGGGTGGTTGCTACGCTGGGAGAGATGCTGGCGGGTGGTTGCTACGCTGGGAGAGATGCTGGCGGGTGGTTGCTAGGTTGGGAGAGATGCCGGCGGGTGGTTGCTAGGCTGTGAGGGATGCTGGCGGGTGGTTGCTACGCTAGGAGAGATGCTGGCATGCGGTTGCTAGGCTGGTTAAGATGCTGGTGTGGGTTTGCTTCGCTGCGGTGCCTATACTGGCGGCGTACACTGTCAGAGAAGCCGTAAAGTCACCGTAATAACAACCGTACCTGTCTGCTCGCACCTGTTCACGTGCAGAAGAATATCCGAAGAAATATACTATTACTGTCAGATAGAGGTGGGGAAAAGGGAGGATAGTGTGCCAGAAAGCAAAGGCAGCAGATAGAAAGAGAGGGGGAGTGAGACATACAGAATAAAAGAGATAAATAGAGAAAGTGAGAGAGAGAGAGAGAGAGAGAGAAAATAGTGTGTGTGTGGTTGTGTGTGTGTGCGTGAGTGTGCGTGCGTGTGTGTGTTTGTGTAACAGAAGAAGGCCTCATCAAGACGTACGTGCACGCGCGACTCATGGCAACCCCCCGCCCCGCACTTCTTTGTCTCTCTATCGTTCTCCGGATGCCATCGCTCTAGATCTCCTCTCTCACCCTCTGCGCTCGGTGGAATACCTGACATTTCTCACGTAGAGACGCATGGAGCGCGACACGAAGTTGTGCAAAAACCCACGTCGTCTGTACGTACCGGCGCGCTGGCGTGAGCGTCTGCGCGTGCATCGTACACGTGCTCATGACGCAGCGCGACCGCGTGGGGGGAGTAAGGCCTCTCTCTCTCTCTCTCTCTCTCTCTCTCTCTCTCTCTCGTGTGTGTGTGTGTGCTTGTGTGTGTGGTATTGTGTGTGTGTATGTGTTGTGGTCGTGTGTGTGTGTTGCTGTGTGTGTGTGTGTGTGTGGTTGTGTGTGTCGTGTTGTGCGTGCATGCTGCTTACTGGCGTGTGGCGTGCGTGCGTGTGCCGCGTGCGTGCGTGCGTGTGTGTGTGTGTGTGTGTGCGTGCGTGGTTTCCGTGCGTGCGTGCAGTGCCGCTGTGTGCTCGTTGTGTGTTGTTTGTGTGTCGCGTGCGTGCGGCTGCGTCGCGTGCGCGGCTGCGTGCTGTGTGTGCGTGTGTATGTGTGTGTATCGTGCGTGTCGTGCTCCGTCCGTTGGCGTTCGCGTTGCGTGCCGTGTTGTGTGTGTGTACAGAGAAGGCCTCATCAAGACGCTACTGTGCACGCGGCGACTCGATGGCAACCCCCGCACCCCGCAACTCTCTTGTCTCATCCATCGCCCTCTTCGGCATTAGCCATCTCGCCCTCTAGCATCTCCTCTCTCACCCTCTGTCGCGCCGGTGAAATACTGACATTCTTCACGTAGAGACGCATTACGAGTCGCGACACGAATTGCTCTGCAAAAAACCCACGTCGTTCTGTACGTACCGGCGCGCCTGCTTGCGTCACAATGGCAATTCAGCTCCCTGAGCGTCTGCGCCGTGCCATCGTACACGTGCTCATGACGACCCACCTCGCAGCGAACCGCGTGCGGGGGATTAAGACCTCTCTTCTCGTCTCTCTCTCTCTCTCTCTCTCTCGCTCTCTCCTCTCTCTCTCCCCTCTCCTCTCTCTCTTTCTCTCACTCTCCCTCTCTCTGACCCTCCCCCTCTCTTTCTCTCTCTCTCTCTCTCTGTCAATCTCCTGGTTTACGGCCGCTCTCTCTCTCTAGTCTCTCTCTCTACTTTCTCTTCTCTCTCTCTCTCTTCTCTACTGCTCACTCTCTTATCTCTCTCTCTCGTCCCCTCCTCTCGTCCCTCTCTCCCTCTCTCTCTCTCTTCGCCCGGCCTGTTCTCTCTCCTCCTTTCTCTCTCTTTCCCCGTCACCTTCTCTCTTTTCCTCTTCCCTCTCTTTCTGCTCTCGCTCTCTCTCTCTCATTCCCTCTCTCTCCCTCTCTCTCTCTCTCTCTCTCTCTCTTCTCTCTCTCTCTATTCTCTCATTCTCCTCTTCTCTCTGACCCTCCCCCTCTCTTCTGCTCTCTTCTCTTCTACTCTGTCAATCTCTGTACGCCGCTCTCTCTCTCTTAGCTCTCTCTCTCTTTTCTCTCTCTCTCTCTCTCTCTCTCTACTCTCATCTACTCTTCTCTCTCTCTTTCTCTCTTTCTCTCTCTTCTCTCCTCTCTCTTCTCTCTCTTTCTCTCTCTTTCTCTCTCTCTCCTCTCTCTCTCTCTATCTATCTATCTCTTCTCTCTCTCTCTCTCTCATCTCTCTCTCTCTCTCTTCTCTATTCTATCTATCCTCTCTCTCTCTCTCTCGCCTTCTTTCGACATGAATTTCCGCCAATCCCGCATGCGATAACAAGAGTTGAGCGAGCATAGCGTGCATGAGCGCTTGCTGCCTGCAATAATATTAGTTTAGCTGCTTTCATCACCGAGTCTGGGGAGGACGAGATGGAGGACGAGATGGAGGAGAAGAAGGACGAGGGAGGAGAAGGAGGAGGAGGAGGAGGAGGAGTAAAGAAGAAAGCAGAATAGGGCATGAGGGATGAGAGAGGAGCGTATGAGAGGAGGAGGAGGCAGAGTGAAGAGGAGCGAAGGAAGCGAGGGAGAGCATGGATGATGATGCATGGCTAGGATGAGTAGAGAAAATGCCAGAGAGTTATGATTCGTAGGGTTGCTTTCTCTACTCGCCGCCCTCGCCTCTCCGCATGCTCTTCTTTTTCTGCCTCCTCTTCTCATCCTGCTCTCTCTCTCTCTCTCTCTCTTCTGGCGTCCCTGTTCGTCTTGTCTACATGTCTCTCTCTCTGTTCACTTTCCTCTCTCCTCGTCTCCCCCTTGTCTTTCTCTCTCTCTCTGTCTATTTTTTTTTCTCGCTCTCTCTCCCCCTCTCTTTCTCTCTCTGTCTCTCTCTCTCTCTCTCTCCTCTCCTCTCTCTCTCTCTCTCTCTCTCTCTCTCTCTCTCTCTCTTTCACTCTCTCTCCCTCTCTCCCCCTCTCTCTTTCTCTCTCTCTCTGTCTATTTTCTTTCTCTTTCTTTCTCTCTCTTTCTCTCTCTCTCTCTCTCTCTCTCTCTCTCTGTCCGTCTCACTTTCTCTCTCTCTCTCTCTCTCTCTCCTCTCTGTCCGTCTCACTTTCTCTCTCTCTCTCTCTTTCTCGTTTTATTTCTCTGTTTCGCTCTCTCTCCTCCCCTCCCCCTCTCTCTCGTTCCTCTCCTCGGTCGTCTCTCCCCCGTCTCCCTCTCTCTCTCGGTGTCTCTCTCCCCCCGTCTCCCTCTCTCTCTCGGTGTCTCTCTCCCCCGTCTCCCTCTCTCTCTCTCTCTTCTCTTTTCTCGATAACGCCTCAAGCTGGACAGCAACGTGTTGATATAGCTGATGGTAACAGGTAGTGCAGCGCGGGCGTATGACATGCCGTGCCCTACGTACGGAGCGACGGCCTAGCTGAGACATAGCCAGCGGTGTAGAACCAGGCGCCACAAGCGACCTGTGATGGTGACAATCCGCTGCTCACGTTCGTGAGTGGTCGGTAGTGGGGTGTGGAGATTGCGTTTCGTCCGCTGTTCGCGTCGTTGGGAGTATCTAGTCGGCGATGGAAAGGAAGCCGAATTGGTGACTGCTATACGTGCATATCCGGTCACTAACTACGGTGTGTATGACAATTGGGCACCGGAGTTGTGCCATGCTCTTGGCGCATTGGTAGTGCGTGATTACTGGCTTATCGTTGCTGACACGCGTAATTCGTGTGTGATATAACTCGCGGTTGTTTGTGCGGCCGCGGGTGCTTGGTTGGTGTGTGACATACCGTCTGGTAGTTGTATAGCACGGTGCTTGTGTGTGTGACATAGCGGTGCGGATACGCGTTCTGGTGTGATTTTGTCACCTCAGCTGTGCTACAGTTGATATTGCGATAACGTGTGCTACGTTGTACGGTGGCCTAAGATACGATTTGGAGTAGGTGGTATATACTAATACCGATCAAGCAAACTTGTCGCGCTGTCTGATGTGCGTTTCATACGACATTGCAGTCGTGTCGTTTGTGTGTGTTGACACGGTCAACATGCCGTGCAATAGACGACCTACGTATTGTCGACATCGTGCGATTATTGTTAGCAGCTGTTCAATACGACTGCAAGAGCGATGTATAGTTGTAGAAGCAGATGGACGCCTGACGCTGTCGTTCGTGTGACCGTGACGAGTCCCAGTTGTGCAGCGCAGGACAACTGCCGTCCCGTGCGACCACGACCGACGTCTGCTAGTACTGTTGACGTCTCGGCGTGTCGGGCCGACGATGACGTCCACGCCGTCGGGTGCTGTACCTGCTCGCTGTTCTTCCGTTATTTCTGCCTGGGGCGCGGCGACGCGGACGGGGCGACGGCAAGCCCGCCGCCCGCCGGCAACGCGACCACCGCACCGAGTACGTGCGATCGCGCTCTCTCACCGACGTTACGCAGCACTTCCGGTATCAAAAGGGTCACGGCGATCGGAATGTGTGCTTGGATATACGTCGTATGTGGTAGATATAGCGGCTGCTGTAGACGGGACATGGGCGCGATTGCTATGACATGGTTTCGCAATGGCCGCATGCGCAAAGACGCGCAACTGCTGTGGAGATTTACGCTCGTGTTCAAGAACTGGCCATGGTTGGAATACCATGCCTACAGCTCTGCCCACATACACACGCGCCACACACACGCACGACGCCACAACACACCACACCACATACACACACGCACGCACGCCACGCAAAGCACGCACGCAACAAAAACACACAACACACAGCGGCGCTGCGACGCACGCACCACAACACGACCACACACAGGCGCGCCACACAGCACACGGCCGCCACAACACAACACACACACCACAACACACACACACACAGCGCGCCGCACGCACACGCACATACATGGTTTTTGACCTACGGCAGATGCCTTCCCACGCTTTCGACTTCGCGTTTATGGCGTTTCTTACGCCGGAGCTGCCGCTGTGAAATCACTTTGCTCCTACGCCTGCTACTACTTGCTGCCTACAACAACAACTACTACTATTACTACTACTACTACAACTACTACTAATAATTACTAATACTGCCACTTACTGCTGCCTACTGCTTCTGCTACTGTGTTGGCATATGTTTCCATGAAACAGAAGCTATCCGCGGACGTCAGTGTACGTCAGCCACGAATCTGCTATCTTCCGAAGCGTTGAGAATGCACGCAGCCTTGCTGATGGTGCTGGTTGGTTGCGACATGCGTCACATTTTTTTCCATAAACTACCAGGGGGAAGGGGCTTTGATACTACGCATACAACTTCCTCTATCAGACTTTCCGTATATCAAGGACATGCATGCAAGCACCCTAACCCTAACCTAACCCAGCCCTAACCCTAACCCTAACACTAACTATAAACCGACTCGGCTATTCTTATTACGCGTGTCATACGGCCGCGATACTCTGTTTCATAAGCAAACATTATGCCCACCCTTCTGCTACTGCCACTGCTGCGTGCTGCTCGCTGTTGCTACTCTGATAGTGCTGCTGCTGCTGCTGCCTGGCATAGCTCTATGTTTATAGCCTGCATCGCCGTACAGTATTCCCGCAGGGCCATAGAGCCTGCTGCTGCCTACTACTACTACTACTGCACTACTACTACTACTACTACTATACTACTACTACTACTTACTACTACTACTACTACTACTACCTACTACTACTACTTCTACTACTACTACTTTACTCTACTACTACTACTTACTTACTTACTACTCACTACTACTACTACTACCACCTCTACTACTACTACTATACTATACTAGACTACTACTACTCTATCTTACTACTGGTACTGGTACTGCTACTACTACTACTACTACTACTACTACAACTACGATACTACTAACTACTACTACTACTAGCTACTTACTACATACTATGTACTACTACTACTATACTACTACTCTACTACTACTACTACTACTACAACTACTTACTAACTACATACTACTACTACTACTTACTACTACTACTACTGACTACAACTACTAAACATGGTAGCTACTGCACTACTACTACTACTACTACTACTACTTACTTACTACTGACTCTAGCTACAATCTACTACTACTTACTACTACTCAACTTACTATACTACTACTGACTACTACTACTACTACTAATACTATTATACTACTACTACTACTACTACTTATCTACTACTACTACTACTACTTAACTACAAACTTACTACTACTTACTACTAACTTACAAAATACTACTACTTACTACTTTAACACTATCTACTACTACTACAACGTACTACTACGACTAACTACTACTACTACTACTACTACTACTACTACTACACTACTACAACTACTACTGGACTGCTGCTGCTGCTGTCGCTGACTTGCTACAGGAGATGGATGTAGCATCACGAATGGTTCGTTCGTTTGTTCGGGTCTTTGGTTTGAGCTTACTGTACGCGCAGTGAATTTCGTTCGTTTCGTTCGTTTGTTATGGTTGCTTAATTCGTTGGCCCGTTCGTTCGTTTTGTTCTCCGTCTGCTTTTCTTACATTCATTTCTACGGGCATTTTCTGTTTTCCAATTTCGCCCAAGTTTAATCATTTTTTTTCATTTTCTATTCTTCTCGTAGTTTCTTATCGCCGCCCTTAACGCACGTTCGCCTTTTCTTCTCTTGCATCTGAAATATTTTCATTCATACATTGATCAGCGCCAGATCAAGCGCCTAAGCAAGTGCGACAGCAGTCAGCCAGCCAGTAGGCAGTAGCTAGTAGCCATCCAGCACCACCACACCACCACCCACCAGCCAGCAGGCGCAGCGCAGCAGCAGCAGCAGCAGCGCAGCAGTAGCTAGTAGTAGCTAGGTAGTAAGTAGTCAGTAGTAAAACTAGTAAGTAGTTAGTAGTAGTAGTAGTAGTGAGCTAGTATAGTAGTGTGAGTAGTATAACAGTTAGTTAGTAGTAGTTAGTAGTATAGCTATGTAAGTGTAGTAGTAGTAGTAGTTAGTAGTAGTAGAGTAGTATACGTAGAGATAGTAGTAGCAGTAGTAGCAGCAGCAGCATTAGCCAGGCAGAGCGCAGTAGGCAGTAGTAGCAGCAGCAACAGCACACCTATCGCTTCTCATTAGTTACGCCTCAAGCGGTAAAAGCTAGGCCAGGACACACCACCGTGACGTCACCGGACATAGCGTCAGCAGCCCCCTCCCCCTCCCGCTTCACCCTCGTCTCAGCATCCCCCCGTCCCTTTCCCTCTAGCCCTCGGTCCCAGCAGCCCCCCCCTCCACCTCCACCATTTGTCCCAGCATCCCCCTTTCCCTCCCCCTCCCCTCATCTCTGCTGTCAGCAGTCCCCTCTCCCTCCCTCGATCCATCGTCCCAGCCCAGCTCCCCCTTCCCCCTTCCACCATCGGTCCCAGCATCCCCACTCTCCCTCCTCCCTCCTCACCCTCGTCTCAGCCAGCCCCCTCCCCCTCCCTCTCATTCACGTCCAGCCAGTCACCTCCCCTGCCCCTCACCCTCGTCTCAGCAAGTCACCTCACCCTCGTCCCAGCGAGTCCCTCCTCTCCCCTCATCCACGTCCCAGCAGCCCCTCCCCTCACCATCGTCCCAGCAGCCCCCGCCCCCGTCCCTCACCCACCGTCAGCAGCCCCTCCCCCTCTCCTCACCACCGCTTCCCAGCTAGGCCTCCCCCTCTCCTCCGCCCTTCGTCCCAGCACCGAATGGTCGCTTTCACACAAAACACAGACCTTGGCCGCAGAGGCGAGCAACCGTAGTGCCTGTGCCATAAAAACGAGCTTAAAAGTGTTAAAAATAAACACGTGCTAATGCAGAGTCGCTGTCCCCGCGGCTACGTCGCCATTCACGCGAGGGCATTTGCTGTGCTATCTCCCCGTCCCCCAACTTCTCGCTCTCTCTCTCTCACTCTCTTCTTCTCTCACTCTCTCTCTCTCTCTCTCTCTCTTCTCTTATCTCTCTCTCTCCTCTCTCTATCTCTCTCTCTCCCTCTCTCTCGTCCCCTCTCTCTCTCTCCCTCTCTCTTTCTCTTCACTTCTCTCTCTTTTAGTCTTTCTCTCTCTCTTCTCTCTCTCTCTCTCTCTCTCGCACGCTCTCTCAGTCCACGTCTCGCTGTGCTACGCTCTCTCGCTCTCCTTCGCTCGCTATCATCCTCTCCCCCCCCTCTCTCTCTCTATCTATCTCTGCTTCTCTCTCTTCTCTCTCCTCTCTATTATATATATATATATATATTTTAGTATATATGTCTGCTCTTCCTCTCATTTCTTTTCTCTCTCTTTCTGTCTGTCTGCTCTATTTTAGATCTTAGTCATTCTCTCTCTGCTTGCTCGCTCTCGTTTCGCCCTCTCTCCCTCTCCCTGTCTCTAATTTTTCTCTTTCTCTCTGTCTGTACTGTTCTATTTTATTATTTCCTATTCTCTCTGTCTTTTTTCGCTGTGTTATGTCTCTCTCTCTTTCTCTCCCTCCCTCCCTGTCTCTATCGTCTCGCTCTTGTCTGGCGATTTTACTTCTCTCTTATTCCTTCTCGTTCTCCATTTTCTCTCTCTCTCATCTCTCTTCTCTCTCTCTCTCTCTCGTCTCTCTCTCTCTCTCTGCTCTTCTCCTTCACTCTCTTTTCTCATTCTCTCTCTCCTCTCTTTTTCTTTCTACTCTCACTTCTCTTTCTCATTCTCTTCTCTCTCTCTCTCTCTCTCTCTCTCTTCTCTCCCCTTTCTCTGCCGCCTCCCCTACTACGTGCCGCCGCCCACTTACAGCTGACGACTTTGCGGCAAGCGGGCCGACATAATACAACTGTAGTTGATGTCTTGGCGATGTCGAACGATGCGAGCCTCGTCTCAGATCTGTTTCGTGACACTACCAGGCGTGCCGGCGCCGGCTGCGGCGACACAGAGCGAAGAAGGAAAGAAGTATAACAAACTCAGGCGGCCCGTCTTACAGCTAAGGTTATGAGATTTGTTGTGCCACGGTCATTATTGTACGTTGCCTTGTGTGCTTACCGTGCGCGCGGCTTCATGCCTCTGTGGTGCGGGCACGGCCCGTGCGTGCCGTGCGTGTCTGTGTATGTTTATGTACGTGTTACACACAGCGTAACATCTATTGATCCTGGTAGGTGCTATGATATAACTAATTTGCTGGGTTGTTAATTTCATTCACACGCGCGCGTCGCAGGACTGCTATGTTGATATTTTTCTAAAATGGAGTTAATGCTTTATGTGTCTACGATCTATTCCTCGATCAAGTTCACATTACATCAGCCTGAACGGTCACACAGGTTACAGGTCTGACTTGGCCGTTTTTGTCAGCTCAAACAGTTGTAGACAAACGTCACACACACACACACACACACTGCCACGCACGCACGCAGCACGCATGCATACGCACGCACGCACGCCGCACGCACGC
>NW_014577417.1:218797-223797 GCF_000485595.1 Priapulus caudatus
GTCGGTGGATCACTGCGTATACGTACATCTTCCTCGCGGTATGGTGGGTGGCTGGAGGTTTAAGCCACATATGTATTCCCACTGTGGAGTCGTGGGTGGCAGGATAACTGGTGGCGTAGGCGGTGGTTAAGGCATAGAGGGACGGGTGAGGGTCGTAGGATTGCATACTTGCGGGGCACGCGTATCCAACTATATATATATACTATATCACCGCGGCTAGATAAGAGTGCACGTTGTTTACGGCTTCAAATAATACCATGGCTGCTCGATAATCGATGCAACTCCCCAATCTGAACACCGACTGCATTGTCCGAGAATCAAACAGCGTCTTGATTGCACAGCTGAGCTTCCATTATATGATAAGAAATAGTTCTAATTAAGAATAAGAAGAGGTGTGTCCAGAAAAAGCAGGCCTCAATACGCATCACACAAACGTTGTCTGACGTCACAGTGCTTCCCTTACATCCGCGAACCATAGATAATAAAACCACATTAGGGCAAATAGGACAGGCGAGTAGGAAGGAAAATATGTAAAACTAGTATTCCTATGCTTTGAACCGTCATTTTTCTCCATAATTTGTTTTCATGTCCCGCCGGAATTCTCTTTCGCAGACGAATGCAGTCTCGGAACACATAAGTGCGACGCTAACGCCCTCTGTAAGAACACGAGGAAGAACTATCGTTGCACGTGCTTTCCAGGATTCAGAGGGAACGGTCTACAATGCACGGGTGCGTATGTCCTTAGGAAACTTGTGTGCTAAATAGGTTATAAGACATCCCTCCCCGCAACACATACGCCCCTAGCCTCTATCCTCTCTATTTTTAGTCTCTCTCCTTCTCTCCCTCTCTCTCTTTCTCGGTGTCTCTCTCCTTCTCTCTCTCTCTCTCTCTTCTCTTTTTCTCGTAACGCTCAGCTGAACAGCAACGTGTGATATAGCGATGGTAACAGTAGTGGCGCGCGGCGGATACATGCCGTGCCCTACGTACGGAGGCGGCTAGCTGAGACATAGCCAGCGGTGTAGCAACCAGGCAGCACAGCGACCTGTGAGTGTGAACAATCCGCTGCTCACGTGTGAGTGTGTGTGTGAGTGTGTGATTGCTCGTCGGCGCTGTTCGGTCGTTGGGAGTATCTAGTCGGCGATGGAAAGGAAGCGAATTGGTGACTGCTATACGTGCATTCTCGGTCACTAACTACGGTGTAATGTAACAATTGGCACCGGAGTGGTGCCATGCTCGTGGCGATGGTAGTGCGTGATACTGGGCTTATCGTGTGACACGGTAATCGTGTGTGATATACTGCGGTTTTTGTGCGGCGCGGTGCTTGTGTGTGTGTGACATACCGTGGTGATTGTATAGCACGGTGCTTGTGTGTGTGACATAGCGGTGGGATACGGTTCTGGTGTGATTTTGTCACCTCAGTGTGCTACAGTTGATATTGCCGATAACGTGTGCTATCGTTGTCGGTGCTAGATACGATTGGAGTAGGGTTATACTAATACCGATACAAGCAAACTTGTCGTCTGATGTGGTTGTCATACGACATTGCAGTCGGCGTGGTGTGTGACACGGTCAACAGCGTGCAATAGACGACCTACGTATTGTCGACATCGTGCGATATTGTTAGCAGTGTTCAATACGACTGCAAGTAGCGAGTATAGTTGTAGAGAGGATGACCGCCTGACGCTGTCGTCGTGTGACCGTGACGAGTCCCAGTGTGCAGCGCATGACAACGCCGGTCCCGTGCGACACGACCGACGTCTGCTAGTACTGTTGACGTCGTCGTGTGCGCGCCGACGATGACGTCACGCCGTCGGGTGCTGTACCTGCTCGCTGTCTCCGTATTTCTGCTGGCGGCGGGAGCGGACGGGCGACGGCAGCGCCGCCCGCGGCAACGCGACCACCGGAACCGAGGTACGTGCGATCGCGTCTCTCACCGACGTTACAGCAGCACTTCCGGTATTCAAAAGGTCACGGCGACGGAATGTGTGTGCATATACGTCTATGTGGTAGATATAGCGCGCGTAGACGGGAGATGGGCGCGATTGCTATGCATGGTTCGCAATGCCGCAGCGCAAAGACGCGCAATGCTGTGAGATTTACGCTGTGTTCCAAGAACTGGCCATGGTTGGAATACCATGCTACAGCTCTGCCCACATACACACGCGCACACACACGCACGCACGCACACACACACACACACACACACACACGCACGCACGCACGACAACCACATACCAACAGCACGCACGCAACAGAAACCACACACACATCACACACCGGACGCTGCGCGCACGCACGCACCCACACACACACGCCACACACACACACGCGCGCGCGCACACACACACCACACACAACACACACACACAACACACACACACACAGCGCGCGCACGCACACGCACATACATGGTTTTGAGCTAGGCAGATGCTTCCCACGCTTCGACTTCGCGTTTATGGGTTTGCTACGCCCGGAGCGCCGCTGTGAAATCACTGCTCCTACCGCCTGCTACTACTGCTGCTACAACAACAACTACTACTATTACTACTACTACTACAACTACTACTAATAATACTAATACTGCCATTACTGCTGCTACTGCTTCTGCTAGGTGGGCATATGTTTCCATGAAACAGAGTATCCGCGTGACGTCAGTGTACGTCACGCACGAACTCGGCTATCTCCGAAGTTGAATGCACGCAGCCTGCTGATGGTGCTGGTGGTTGCGCATGGTCATATTCCATACTACCAGGAGCTTGATACTACGCATATCAACTTCCTCATCAGACTTTCCGTATATCAAGGAATGATGCAAGCACCCTAACCCTAACCCTAACCCCAGCCCTAACCCTAACCCTAACACTAACTATAAACCGACTCGGCTATTCTTATATACGCGTGTCATACGCGCCGGATACTCTGTTTCATAGAAACATTATGCCCACCCTTCTGCTACTGCCACTGCTGGTGCTGCTGCTGTTGCTACTGATAGTGCTGCTGCTGCTGCTGCTGCTATAGCTCTAGTATTATAGCCTGCGTACAGTTTCGCAGGCCAGTAGAGCTGCTGCTGCCTACTACTACTACTACTAGCACGACTACTACTACTACTACTATACTACTACTACTACATACTTACTACTACTACTACTACTACTACTACTACTACTTACTACTACTACTACTTTACTCTACTACTACTACTTACTACTTACCTACTCACTAACTACTACTACTACCCACTCTACTACTACTACTTACTTACTACGACTCTACCTACCTATCTTACTACTGGTACTGGTACTCGCTACTACCTACTACTACTACTTACTACTACAACTACATACTACTAACTACTACTACTACTTACTACTTACTACATTACTATGTACTACTACTACTTATACTACTCTACTACTACTGACTACTACTCACTACACTCACTACTACTACTACTACTACTTACTACTACTCACTACTGACTACTAACTTACTCAAACATGTACTACTAGGTATACTACTACTACTATACTACTACTACTTACTTACTACTGACTCTACTACAATCTACTACTACTACTACTACTACTTACTATACTGACTACTGACTACTACTACTACTACTATACTTATACTACTACTACTACTACTTACTTATCTACTTACTAGCTTACTACTACTGTACTAAATAACTTACTACTACTCTACTACTAAGCTACAAATACTACTACTACTACTTTAGACTTATCTACTACTACTACAACGTACTACTAGACTTACTATACTACTACTACTACTACTACTACTACTACGACTACTACAACTTACTACTCGGACGCTGCCTGCTGCTGTCGTGTGACTTGCTACAGGAGATGGATGCTAGCATCACGAATGGTCGTTCGTTTGTTTCGGGTCTTTGGTTTGAGCTTACTGTACGCGCGTGAATTTCGTTCGTTTCGTTCGTTTGTTATTTTGTTAATTCGTTCGTTCGTTCGTTTGTTCGTCCGTCTGTTTTCTTACATCCATTTTACGGCATTTTCTGTTTTCCAATTTCGCCCAAGTTTAATCATTTTTTTCATTTTCCTATTCTCTCGTTTCTTATCGCCGCCCTTAACGCACGTTCGCTTTTCTTCTCTTGATCTGAATATTTTGCATTCATACATTGTATCAGCGCCAGCATCAAGCGCCCTAAGCAAGTGCGACAGCAGCAGCAGCCAGTAGCGAGTAGCTAGTAGCATTCCAGCACACCACCACCACCACCCACCAGCAGCAGGCGCAGCGCAGCAGCAGCAGCACAGCAGCAGCAGTAGCTAGTAGTAGCTAGTAGTAAGTAGTCAGTAGTACTTAAGTAGTTCAGTAAGTTAGCTAGTAGTAGTAGCTAGTATAGTAGGTGTAGTAGTAGTATCAGTTAGTATAGTAGTAGATTAGTAGTATAGTAGTATAGTTGTAAGTAGTAGTGTTACGTAGTAGTAGGAGTATACGTAGCAGCAGTAGTAGTAGCAGTAGCTAGCAGCAGCAGCTATTAGCCAGGCAGCAAGCGCAGTCAGGCAGTAGTAGCAGCAGCAACAGCACACTATCGCTTCTCATAGTTACGCTCAGCGCGTAAAGCTAGGCCAGGACACACCACCGTAGACGTTCACGCGCACAGCGTCAGCAGCCCCCCGTCCCCCTCCCCTTCACCCTCGTCTCAGCATCCCCCCGCTCCCTTTCCCTCTAGCCTCGGTCCCAGCAAGCTCCCCCCCCCTCCACCTCCACCATTGTCCCAGCATCCCCCTTTCCCTCCCCCTCCCCTCATCTCTTGCTGTCCAGCAGCCCCTCTCCTCCCTTCGATCCATCGTCCAGCCCAGCTCCCCCTCCCCCTCCACCATCGGTCCCAGCATCCCCACTCTCCCTCCTCCTCCTCTCACCCTCGTCTCAGCAGCCCCCTTCCCCCTCCCCTCATTCACGTCCAGCAGATCACCTCCCCCTGCCCCTCACCCTCGTCTCAGCAAGTCACCTCCCCT
>NW_014577417.1:226297-231701 GCF_000485595.1 Priapulus caudatus
TGCGTGCTGCTGCCGCTGCCGCCGCTGGCTTGCCTGCTGCTGGGCTCGCGCGCGACTACTACTACTTACTACTCACCTTACTATATTACTGCCTGCTACTGCTGCTACTGCTGCTACTGCGCTACTGCTGCCTACTGCTGCTACTGCTGTGGTGATGCATTCTGCTACTGCGCTGCTGCTCTGCTGCTGGCTGGTGGTGCTGCCTACTGCTTGCTGCTTGCCTGCCATTGCTTGCACGCTCCTCTGCTTGGCTGCTACTTTGCTGCCTGCTTGCTGGTTCTGGCTACTGCTGCTGATACTACGTGCTACTGCTGCTGCCCCTGCTTGCCTTACTACGTGTTCTACTACTATTGTCCTCCTGCTAACTATACACTGCTTGCCCACTGCCACGGCTGCTGCTGCCTGCCCTGCTGCTGCTGCTGCCTGCTACTGCTGCTGTTTCTGCCCTGCTATCTGCTGCTGCTACTACTTGCTTGCTCCTGTGTCTATCGCTTACCTGCTCCTGCTCTTTGCTGCCGCGCCCCGCCGCCGCTGCCATCGGCGCTGCTGTTGCCCTGCTGCTACTGTTGCTTGCTACTGCTATGCCTGCCACCTACTGCTACTGCGTGCTGCTTACTTACGGGCGCTCTACTGTGGCATACTGCTGCCTGCCTGACTATACTGCTTGCTGCTGCCCTTACTACTACCTCTGCTCGCCTGCTATTTTCTGCTGCTTTACTGCTGCTGCTGCTACTGCTTACTACTACTACTGCGGTTCTGTGCCTACTGCCTGCTGGTGATGGCGTTTTCCTGCTACTGCCTAGTGGCTGCTGCTGGTTACTAGTCTGCTGCTATGCTCGCTGCTATTACTTTTATTACTGTCTGCCCTACTTTAGCTAGTGCTGCCTTACCGCTATCTGCTACTACTACCTACTCACTTAAACGCTCTACTGACTGACCTAACTTGCTGCTAGCCTGTACTACTTGCCTACGCTGCTGCTACGTGTCCTTGCTGCCTACTCGCAGCCTACTGCTCGCTGCTGCTGCGGCCGGCTTCGGTTCTGCTGCCTGCTATGCTGTGGGGAATTTAAGGCCCTTGCCAGTACGTAAAAGTTATTTAACGAGGCGGTCCCGCGTTTTTATTGCAAAAACATTGTCATCTTTTGCCGTCGTCCGTTAGATTACAACGGCGATCGCAACTACAAATGGCCGATTTACGACTTATTGCAGGTATTTTCCGCTAGTTATGGCACTCGATTGACCCGTGGAAACCTTAGCCCATGCCCGGATCCCCCCGCGCCCAGCGACATCCACCGGCTCCGCCGTTTCTATGACTGGCCGTTTTTATTTTACGATGCCTGTAGAAGCAGCGCCATCTACAGTGCTCATTTCCACGCCAACCCGAAAATTATTATAAAAATGAGGATTCTGGTCGACAGAATTAGACAAGACGCCAAGAGACTCTTTTAATCGAGTGTTCTATTCTATTTAAGTTGACTATAGATGGCGACATCTGCAGGCTTCAGGTTAATTGCGACGCGCTAGCTCGCGGCCTATATATCACAGGCACTTGACGCTTTCATTTAAAATATATACGCAGGGGTCGTTGCTGGTGCACGGCGACAGTTAAATAATATAGCATATATTTAACTGTCGCCGTTGCACAGCACACGACCCCTGCGTATATATTTTATTGAAACGTTCTCTCAAGTGCCTGCTGTATGATATGATTGTCTCTTTCTATTATTCTGCAGACGCGCGCACAATACCTGAGAGTGATTTGAATTCATTGTGTATGTTATTATAGGCTAAGTGCCTATTGAGATAAAGAGTTAGAGTTAGGCCATGTGTAAGGTGGTGTAGTTCTCATTTGCTACTATGTTATAGGGTTTCTGCCTTGCCAGCCCGAGACCACATTATAGCCTGCGCCACATAAAGCCTAATCCCCGAACGCATTCACTTCCCCCTCAAGCCCAAGTCCTTCTTAAACCCACACACGCAAAAAAATGTATTTAGGGTAATGTGACCGATATTAAGCGGCGTTTCCGTGGTCGGTTGCGATCACTGCGTATACGCTACATTTCCTCGCGGTATGCGTGGTCGTGGCGTGGAGGTTATAACCAATTATGTATTCCACATGTGGAGTCTCGTGGGTGGCAGGATACTGGGGCCGTAGCGGGGTGTTAAGGCATAAGAGAAGGACGGTGGTGAGCGGTCGTTATAGGATTGAACATACTTGCGGGCGCACGCGTACTCCAACTATATATATATACATATATCACCCGGCTAGATAGAGTTGCCACGCTTGTTTACGGCTTCGAAATAACTACCTATGGCCTGGCTGTAATTCGACTTGCAACTCCCCAATACTGAACACCTGACTGCAATTGTCCGAGAGAAATAACCGCCGTCTTGATTGCAAGCGCTGATCTCCTATTATTTGATAAAAATAGTTCTAATTAAGAATAAGAAGAGGTGTGTCCAGGAAAAGCAGGCCTCAATACGCATCACGACAAAACGTGTGTCTGAACGTCACAGTGCTTCCCTTACATCTGCGAACCAAGATAATAAAACCATCATCTAGGGCAAATTGACTATGTGCGAGTAGGTAAGGAAACTTGTAAGAAGTGAGTAAGGTGTACGAGCGTTGAGCTCAGGTTCTAGTGCTTGAACCCATGGTTAAGTTCTCGCGATGAAGGATTTTTGGTTTCATGTGCCGCGCGCCGGGAATGTCGTCTTTGTCGCAGAACTGATGCAGTCTCGCGCAAGCACATAAGTTGCGACTGCTAACTCCGCCCCCCCCCCCCCCCCCCCTCTGCTTATAAGAACTATCGAGGAAGAACTATCGTTGCACTGTCTTTCCAGGATTCAGATATGAGGCGAACGGTATCTACAATGCGCGAGCGCTGGTCGGCGTATTGTCCTTAGGAAACTTGCCGTGTGCTAAATAGGCTCTATAAGACATCCCTCCCTCCGCAACACAACGCCCCTTATGCCTCTATTCCTCTCTTATTTTTTCACTCTTTTGTGTGTGCTGTGTCTTCTCTCTCTCTCTTCTCTCTCACTCATATATATATATATATATGTATATATACACATTCATATATATATATGACGCACGCACGCACGTACGTACGCACGCACACACACACACACACACACACACACACACACACACACACACACACACACACAGCCCACACACACAAACTCCCTCCCTTCCTTACTCTTTTCTCTCTTCCTCTCTTTCTTTCCTGGCACGTTTCCCTCTCCTCTCTCTCTCTCTTCTCTCTCTCTCTCTCTTATTTTTCCCGTGGCCCACGGTTGCCCCTCTCTCCTTCTCTCTCTCTCTCTCTCTCCCTCGCCTTCCCCAATGAATCATCATTATAGGCGAAAGGAAATTTAGACGCGCGGAAAAATTCGCCCGATTATTGCCTATATCAAGTTAGGCACCGTTAGACACGATCAATTACGAGTTCAAAGCACGGCGATGCCGCTATAGGTGTGTTATACCAGCACCACCGCGCGGTCGACGGTGCGCGCACCCTACGTCATCGTCTCCCGCATCGCCTGCCATCGTGGTAACACCGACGGCAGGCGATCAATCGTCGGCTTATGTGGGAAAGGTGGAGGGGGAGGACAGGTGTCCAGTCGGTGGAAGAAGGTTTACGGGCGGCGAAACGACGGGGGAAATTTTAGAACTTCCATCCATTATATTAAACGCTCGCTTTCATCTTAGCTCGAGCGCGCGAGAAATAAAGTTAAAACGTTGCGAATTCCACGCTCCTTTCCGCGATCGAAAGAAACGCTGGCTGCGATCTGTGACGGCGTTAACCTGTCGTTGTTGCATTACCTGCACGTTCTATCATCACCTGTTCGTCATGCCCTCACACCTGGCTGTTACTTCGTTACTTCGTTCCGTCTTAAAATGGCGATTTGTTTCGCGTCATTGTCACTTTGATAATGCCTTAAATCTAGCTGTCGATGTTAATGTTGGCGTTGTCTCTTGCTGCTGCTGCTCCTGCTACTGCTGCTGCTGCTTCTCCTATACTGTTGTTGTTGTTGTTGTTGTTGTTGCTGCTGCTGCTGCTGCTGTTGTTGTTGTTGTTGTTGTTGTTGCTGCTGCTGCTGCTGCTGCTGCTGCTGCTGTTGTTGCTTCCGGTGGTGCTGTTGTTTCTGTTGTACTTTTGTTGTTCGTAACTGTGATATTGTTGTTGTTGTTGTTGTTGTTGTTGTTGTTGTTGATGATGATGATGATGATGATGATGATGATAATGTTTTGAACAGACGAGAACGAGTGCAGCATCCTGAATGGAAACTGCGTTCACGAGTGCACGAATCTATCCGGCAACTACAGTTGCGCATGCTACGAGGGATTCGAGCTTCATCCGGACCGGCATAACTGCATAGGTGAGCTATATAACAATTGATTGATTGATTAATTGAATAATTACTTAATTGATTAATTGGTTTATTGATTGATTGATTGATTAATCGCCGGGGCAATATGTATGCGTGTGTGTGCGTGCATGTGAGCGTGTGTGTGAATGGCACATCTCACAAACTACTATTGGCTCTATTACAAGCACAGTTGGCATGTACACCTAATGTGTGTCGACAATGGTTGTGTTCTCACTATTTACGCATGGTTTTTCTCTACCTAAAGCATAAGGATAGCAGAGTAGTATAGTTAAAGTGCTCTAGTTTAAGTAGCAGGATATATCCACGATATAGATTTCTATGATGTTTACGTGGTGCGTCGGACATACGCGAGGGGCAGCACCAATCGACTCGGGTTTATTCTGTGCCTGCATGTGGCTCAGAGGAGCGTTTTCAGTTCATCTGATACAGTCAAATATAGCTTGCATAATGACATAAGCGTCCGTGGCAATCCGAAATGACATTGGGAAATCAAATTTGGGGAGTAAACGGTCAAAGGTTGGGTCCTGAGATCTTTGCAAGCCGGGTTAGACCTCACTGTACTCACTATACCCTTTTCCAAAGCGTATTTCAATATTTATGCTTAAGGAACCCGTCCCTATATAATTTCCGAAGACTGCAGTACTTTTAAAGTGACCAACATGCGTTGCAATGAAAAAATTGTCTTATAAATAGGATTATTGACCTTCTTCCCTTCCTCCTCCACCTCCTCCCTTCCTCCTCCCCCACTCGCTTTCTTCCTTGTCTACCTCCTCCCTCCACGCTCTCTACCTCGTGTATGTAACGCGTATTAATCTGTTGTTATTCTCATAATTAGATATAAACGAGTGCCTGCGAAACAACGGTAACTGCGAGTATGACTGCATCAACACGATGGGTCACTACGAGTGCGCATGTCCGCCAGGTCACGAGCTCAACGACGACGGAATAACTTGCTCAGGTAATTAATGCCCTGTTCTCCTTACATGATACAATAATATATATA
>NW_014577417.1:232737-239136 GCF_000485595.1 Priapulus caudatus
GAAGATGCGGTAAGCCAGGGCGACCAGCGCAGCGAGGCCCTCTGTTGGTGACTGCAGGAAGTTATCGCACCGTAACTTTGCCGTGCAGGACTTTTCTCACATGGAAAATGCAACCGCAACACGGCGTAGCACACGTGTTTATTGTAAAACATGGTGCGGCCCGACGATGCAGTGTGTGTGTGTGGGGGGGGGGAATTGTGTGCGCTGTGTGCGTGTATGTGTGTGGTGTTGTGTGATGTCGTGTGTGTGTGTGTGTGTGTGCGTGTGTGCGTGTGTGGTGTGGCGTGTGCTGCGTGTGTGTGATATAAAACGAAATGTAATATAGTAATATGACTGGCATACGTGACGTTGCTTGGTTACGTGTGGTGATTGACTGGCATACGTGTCGTTGCTTGGTTACGCGCGGTGATTGACTGGCATACGTGTCGTTGCTTGGTTACGCGCGGTGATTAACTGGCAGACGTGACGTTGCTTGGTTACGCTTGGTGATTGACGTATGCCATCACGTTGCTTGGTCGCGTGCGGTAACTGATGGCGGCATTTCAGACCGCGCCTGCCGTGAGGGCCGCATCAACGTGCACCTCGGCTTCTTTGAGTCTCCCAACTACCCGGGCAACTACCCGAGCAACACCGAGTGCACGTGGCAGGTGGCACCGGAGAAGGGGCGCCGTATTCTCATCGTCGTGCCTGACATCCAGTTCGCTGCCGACCGCTGCGGAGACATGCTCGTCATGAGGAAGCGAGGTAGGTGTATAGAGGGCGCTGTGGAGACATATAGAGGGCGCTGTAGAGACATGCTCATCAGAGCATCTCTATATAAGGCTCTGATGCTCGACATGAGGAAACCTACTGTTAATCATGTCAATCCTAACAAAGTAAATACTAACTAGGCCCCCTACTGTAGTTGACTATCAGTTAGTGCAGCCCTGATAAGTATATTACTTACAGTGTGGCACTAATTAGTGCAACAGTAATTAGAGTGGCACTAAATAGTGCAGTTTCACTAGTGTGGCACTAATTATTTCACTATAAATTTGTGTGGCAATTTTTTTCTTCAGTACTATAATTAATGCGGTACTAATTAGTGCACTGGTCTGCTACACCGACAGCTTCGCCGAACTCGGTGACGACGTACGAGACGTGTGAGTCGAACTCACGAGCCGTCGCCTTCACGTCGCGATCGCGCAAGCTGTGGGTGCAGTTCAAGTCCGATGCGAACAACACGGCGCCCGGCTTCCACATACCCTGGGTCGCCTATAACGGTAAGCACCCCACACACACACACTGCCACGTCGCCGCACCATGTTTTACATAAACACGTGTGCTTACGCGTTGTTGCGGTTGCATTTTCCAGTGAGCAAGTCCTGCACGGCAAAGTACGGCTGCGATCACTTCTGCGAGGTCACCAACAGAGGGCCTCGCTGCGGCTGTCGCCCTGGTTACCGCAGCGTCAATGGCGGCCGACGCTGCGTGCGCACGTGCGCCGTCGGCAATGGCGGCTGCCAGCACGTGTGCGACGACTACGTCGGCAGCGGGCCGAAGTGCAGCTGCCGACCAAAGTACACGCTGGCGATCGACAACATGAGCTGCATACGTGAGTGTTGTCAGTTAGAAGGCCATTGTATTGCAGGGATTATTCTGCTCTGTTCCTCTCTCTATCTCCCTCTATCTCATTGCGCGCGCACTCTTTCCTCTACTCGTCTCCTCGCTTTTTCTCTCTCGCTTGCTCTGTTTCCCCTTCTCGCTTCCTCTTTCTTGCGCGCGCTCTGTCTTCCACTCACCCTCCCTTTCTTTCTCGCTTGCTCTCTCCCATCTTGTGATAAATACATCGACGTTACTATACACGCTGTACGGACGTAACCCGTTAGATATTGGTTTTTACTTGTCGTTGAGTGATAATTACAATTTTGTTTTTTCTTCCCTGCGAAACAGCCACGTGTGGGATCAACAATGGCGGCTGCGATCGCACATGCACCGACACAGAGAACGGCCCCCGATGCAGCTGCTCTTCCGGTTACGTGCTGCACTCTGACGGCAAGACTTGTCTCGGTATGCATTAACGAGTAGCATCTTTATTATTATTATCACATTATTATTATTATTATTATTATTATTATTATTATTATTATTATTATTATTATTAGAAATCATAATAATCTTAATATCTTATCTTTAATTAAATTCCATAATTAATTAATTTATTAATGTTAAATATTAAGAAAAATATTTCGCTTAATATATAACGTGACGAAAATCTTGCAGACATAGACGAGTGTAAGGTGAGAGAGAATGGAAAAAATGGAGGATGCGATCACAAGTGCCGAAACCTGATGGGCAGCTACGAATGCATCTGTCCCAAAGGTTTCAAGATGGATCCGAGTAACCCGCACAGCTGCATCGGTATGGCGACGTTCATCATGCATCCAGTCCGATGTGACATCACATCCGGTTGACAAAGAGAGTGCCGAGCTTACCAGATTGACAAATAGCAAGCATTTGTGAAAGGATATACGCATTTCATTCTATAATTAAACGTTACACACATTTGATTTTGTAATATTATCGACACGATTTGTTAGGATTACATTTAGGAGATTTATATCCTGACAGATCCTGTATCTATAACTTACAGGTTACATACACGCACATGCTCGCACGCACGCACGCACGCACGCACGCACGCACGCACGCACGCACGCAAGCACGCACGCACGCACGCACACACGCAAACATGCAAACACACGCACGCACAAACGCACGCGTACGCACAAACACGCATGCACGTACACACTTACACACACGTACAAACACACGCACGTGCGCGCGTACACACATGCACAATAAACATAATACAAAATATATAAATAAATAAATAAATAATTAACATAAATTTTTGTCATACATGAGATTATATTATTATAGATGTGAACGAGTGTGAGTATAACGCATCATGCGACCACATCTGCCACAACGTGCCGGGAAGCTACTTCTGCGAGTGTAAGACGGGCTACATACAATACGCATTCTCCCACTGCGGGGGTAAGTATGAATCTAGACTTGAATAGACTCTGCCTCTTCACTATTCTCTTCTCACTTCAGTAATATAGCAAATAAAATTTAACTAATGAAAGAGAAAGAAAGAGAGAAAGAGAGAAAGAGCGAGAGAGAGAGAGAGAGAGAGAGAGCGAGAGAGAGAGCGAGAAAGAGAGAGAGAGAGAGAGAGAGAGAGAGAGAGAGAGAGAGAGCGTGGGGCGGGAGAGAGAGAGAGAGAGAGAGAGAGAGAGAGAGAGAGAGAGAGAGAGAGAGAGAGAGAGAGAGAGAGAGAGAGAGAGAGAGAGAGAGAGAGAGCGAGAGCCCTTTCATGGCATACTAACAGACCTGTGTCGTATCGGCATGCATTACTTCGTTCAGGGTTATTGATAACGTTACGCCGAACCGATGACTCATAATGAAGATATCACGCTATTTTTTCATTAAAAAATCGAATTTATTTTTAGGTAAATGTTCTAAATATCAGCAGGAGTCCTCCATGTGATATCAGCAGTAGGATTATGAGCTATACATTATCAAGAGCTAATAATACACGACGTCTTATTAGCCGTTGTTATTATGAGATAATTGCTATCATTATCGATATATAATCTTTCATCCTTCATTAACTTTCTCTTAATATCGCATAAATAAACGGACACACGTAATTTCGAACGCATTGTTTGCTGCATTTTTTTATTTACAGAGATCGACGAGTGTCGAGTGAATAATGGCGGCTGCCAGCACTACTGCGACAACGCTGTCGGCTCCTACACGTGTTCGTGTCGTGACGGCTTCCTACTGCACGAGAACGGCAAGGACTGCATCGGTAATTAAGCCACCGCCGATTGTAATTCTGATTGACCGCCTAATCAGCTCGCTGTTAGAGAGAGTAGGCGGTGCCTATAGTATAGTACTATATATGTAGGTGGAGAAGGGTGGGTCTGATTCCCCATGTCTAGGTCGCTTACTTCCGCTTTCAAACGTTAGGTCAATACGGCACTGAAATGTCATTTTCACAACATCGCATATTCTCCAATATAACTATTGTGCTCATGATCTATAATAGTTATGTTACATATATATGATACAGTATATATATATCTATAATATACATAAATAAGAATGCACGCTCGTACGCGCGCGTGTTCATGTCCGTGAATCCAGACGTAGAGACTCAGAGGTCTTGATGTTTTCACATGGACGTGCGCGTGGTCTCTGGTTAGGACGTAGGATATATTTTGTTAAACATCGAGGTCACTTGAGGTCATCTGAAGCCATGCTTGAATGTAGCCACATAAAGGTGGACGGTGCTGCCACGCTAAAACTTGTGAACACTGATTGTACTTATTGGTTTTCTTCTGTGGCGAACCTAGAACCTTCAACCTTTCTTCAATCATTCAGCCGATCTCGCGGTCGTTCTATGTACTAAGCACTGGATACTTGCAGAGCTCGACGAATGCTTGCCGCTGCGCACCCCGGCCAAGGCCGTACTGAAGTGCCACAGCGAGGGCGAGGACGAGGTGTGTCTGCTTGAGTGCCAGCAGGGGGCGGTGTTCTCCTCCCGACCGAAGCACTCGTTCAGCTTCCGCTGCGGACAGTCGACCGACTTCCGGTGGAGCCACGGCGACGAACCGCTTCCGGACTGCTCCGGTATGCGCATGCGCCGTCGTCATGGTAACCGCGTCTTCTGATCAGTCGATAGTGTAGCCGGCGACCGCCAGACGGAGCTGACGCTCGCACTCTCTCTCTTCTCTTTGTAGCGGGAGTGTGCCGGTCTCAACTCACGACTGGCACTACTTTTTCAGAGGGCGCCTCGCTGCCAAGCTTCGTGCGCCGGGCCCGATTCCGATTCGCCGCAGCCGAGTGTCACCTACAGGCGACGACGCAACACAACTTCGAGAGCGCGCTGCGAAGGACTCTTCAAGGTCAGCTTTCCCGGAGTGGGGTCCAGGGATAGGAGAGGGAAAGATGTGTGGAAGCCAGGGAGGGGACAGGAAAAAATGTGTGGAAGTTAGGGAGGGGACAGGAAAAGATGAGTGGGATCCAGGGAGGGGCCGGAAAATATTAATGTGATCCAGCGAGGGGAGAGTAAAAAATGAGTGGGATTAAGGGGTAGAAAGAGGAAAAATAAGTGGGATCATACGGGAAGATAACGAGATAACAAAACTGGCCGCCAATTCTTTCGCCTAGATATTTTCTGCCTCAGTCTGCGGAGGCGTCTGTTCAGAACGATAATTTAATTAAAGTGAATCACCGCAATTATTGAGATCCGATGGTGGCGAGATAAAAGGAGAGGAGAGGAAAGCGGGATTCTCTCTGTGCGGCTGTGGCGGCAAAGGCACACCGCTCCAGAATTCATCGGGATAAAAGGGCCGTGAGGCATAAATATATTTATATACACTCCACCGTCTCCTACCCACACTCGCTGCTGTGACGCAGTTTTATATATAATTAGTCATGCGTTTCTCTCTCTGCACGCGTGTCTGTGTATGCATGCTCAGTATATAGCAGCGGACGTTAAACGTTTGGCACTAACAAACGGGATTCTGTAAAGACTTTACTGCCACCTATCATGATAGTACAGCGAGCTCTGTGCAGTAGAAAAGCTACTCTAGTAAGGCAGTGAACGCTAAACAGTAACTAGAGCTATACTAATAATGCTATAAGGGTAGAGCGAACTCTATAGCAAAACGAGCTAATTGGGCATGCAACGGTATAGTCGCCCTACAAGCCGAGGTGGTCAGAGGTTGTGTCTACCCATGTAATATACGCGGCGGGATATAGCAGTGAGCGATGGGGAGTAGAGATGCATTAGTTAGAGTTAGTTAGAGAGTTCGTTAGAGAGTTAGTTAGTTAGTTAGTTAGTTAATTAGTTAGTTAGTTAGTTAGAGAGCAGCACTTGCCGATACAGAGCAGCGGGGCCACGCCTGCACCGACCTGTGTCAGCTAAACTACGTGCGCCTCGACTGCGACCAGCAGCGAAGGACGGCCGGCGGCCGACGACGCATGCGCACGGCAGGTGGCGCCACCGAGCGACAGCAGCCGCTAGGGGTCGTCATCAACGCCGAGTTCGAGGTGGAAGTGAAGCCAAGAGACATGACGAGTGAGTACTGGGTGTTATATAGTGCCGCAGAGAGGGGGAGATAGATAGGGGGAGAGAGAGAGAGCGAGAGAGAGAGAGAGAGAGAGAGAGAGAGAGCGAGAGCGAGAGAGAGCGAGCGAGAGAGAGAGAGAGAGAGAGAGAGAGAGAGAGAGAGAGAGAGAGAGAGAGAGAGAGAGAGAGAGAGAGAGAGAGAGAGAGAGAGAGAGAGAGAGAGAGAGAGAGAGAGAGAGAGAGAGAGAGAGAGAGAGAGAGAGAGAGAGAGA
>NW_014577417.1:239146-240501 GCF_000485595.1 Priapulus caudatus
TGTGTGTGTGCGCGTGCGTGCGTGCGTGCGTGCGTGCGTGCGTGCGTGTGTGTGCGCGCGCGTATACTACTGCCAGCTTTACTGTCATCATGAATATCTCTTCGATTGTGTCCACTACTGCTGCAGGCGTGTGTCCGGCTGGTCATATCTCGGCGGACGGATTCGAACCTTGTCAGCCGTGTACTAACGGCACCTACCAGGACACGCCGGGCCGCACTCACTGCTACCCGTGCGGCGAGATGCTGCAAACGAACACCACGGCCGCGCCCAGCTACGCTTACTGTATCATACCAGGTATAGGAGAGAGGGAGATGAAGGGTGGGAGGGAGAAGAGGACGGGCAGGAGGGAGGGGTGGGAATGAGAGAAAGAGGAAGGGCGGGAGGGAGCTAGGGGTGGAGGGAGGAACGGAGAGAAGAAGGGAGGGATCGAGGCAGGGAGGGAGAGAACGATAGCGAGCGGGACACACATGAGAAATGAGTGAAAAAACCGAAAGAGAGAAACTTGCGAGAGAAAACCCGACCGACCGACCGACCGACTGACCGACTGACTGACCGACTGAGCGACCGATCGCGTGACCGACTGACCGACAGACAGATAGGAAGATAGAAAGACAGTCCGATAGACACAGAGAGAGATACTCCGTTCTGACGACGCGCGCTTTCTTACAGTGCGGTGCAGGGCAGGCACCTACTACAGTACTGAGACTCGCACCTGCGCACCGTGTCCCGTCGGCAGCTACCAGGCGGACAAGGGCAAGAGCTTCTGCTGGCCTTGTCCGGCCAACACGACCACCGACACCGCCGAGTCGGAATCCATAGAGAGCTGCAAGAGTAAGGCAACGCGAGCGCGTGCGATTAAATGAAATAAAAAATAGATGCAGCCTAGACGTGCGCATTTCTGAGCAGTGTTATAAATCCATTTCTCATCGATTAAAGTTCGATGAAGCCGTCAACATTGCAGAAATCAATCGGTTTCAGGTATACGGTTATGAGATAATACTACTACTTATAGCCACATGAAATTAAAGCTCACAAAGTGGTTATGTATTGCAGGCCGCCAGTGTGTGGCCAAAGTAGCCCTAGTTAGCTTAGTTACAGCCGCACAGACACCACGCGTGCTACCAGATGGCATCACCATATCAGCTGTTGCCTCTACGCAAACGTTCTTTCGAGTAGTTATGCTGTGTCGTTACTTGGTTACGTGCGGTGATTGACTGGCATACGTGTCGTTGCTTGGTTACGCGCGGTGATTGACTGGCATACGTGACGTTGCTTGGTTACGTGTGGTGATTGACTGGCATACGTGTCGTTGCTTGGTTACGCGCGGTGATTGACTGGCATACGTGACGTTGCTT
>NW_014577417.1:241853-252997 GCF_000485595.1 Priapulus caudatus
TTTTCAAATGCTTTTCCTCTAAAGTCTAAGATGAATCTCTAAGATACAGAAGTGAGATATTAACATTGGACAATTTATTGCCATTAATATGCATGCCGAGCATAGTTTCTTAAGCAGGAACGTCCACAGTGAAGGTATAATCTGGTTAAGCAAGTCATGGTCACATGGAGAGTGATGTAAATATTAAAATAAATTGTGTTCTGGCTCTCCTTACAATTTGTATAGGCATTATTTAATTTTAGTAATTGTTTATTGTATGTTCATATTAATTTCATTCCGTTCATCCATCCACCTAATTCATCGCATTTATCTGTCCGTTCATTGCAGTGTTTGTATTTGAACTGGCTGGTCATATTGCGTGGATAAAGTACACGTTCAATACTTAATACAATTCAGTATATCGCTCATGGCCAAAACGCACGCACTATTTAGAGCGCGATTACACCAGGATTTTATTTTGCCTCTGTAATAACATTGTCATCTTTCGCCCGTAAAATACACCCGCCGACCGCATACACGCAGCACCACACAAATTAAATGTTTACAGTGAACAATTAAAACACACGGTACGTGATTATAAATTATTACTCCGAACGACGTGACGTGATCATTGGACGCCTCTCTTTTATTACGTCATACACAGTGAGAAATTGAAGGTGGCAATATCCTCACGCTCGCAGCTAATACTACATCATATTGTCTCATCGAAAATTTTTGTCGATGGCCTTTTTCTTGGAATCATTGTCACCTTGGTGACTTGGCAAGCCCGCTTTTGTAATGGACCATATTGCTATCATCGGAACAAATGTTCATTAGAAAAAATGTCAACGTCGCTGCATTCCAGGTGTCCATTTCCAGTACACTAAATAAAAAATATTTAAAAACGCACATCCTAAATTGTGCCTTTCAAAACTTTTGTAAGGCGTTACCTTTGCTAGTGGTCGGTGTCCGGTGGCATGCCGACCCAGTAAAATATTCAGAGAATAGTGTGAATTAATGAAGATATTTCGCAATGCTAGGCTACAGACGCGTTTCAAATGCTAAATTTCCTTGCCCATATCCATCTAACAAACGGTACAAATGAAACTTTGTCGTAAGCGAGTGTTAATTATTGCTATGCAGAACTTTCGTGTGTGCACACTTGACTGGAGTATCACAAGAATGGTACACACCATTAAACACGTCCTTGTCATAGCAGACCGGACAAGGGCGTCTGTTTTCGCTTGCCCGCGAGAAATCGCGTTACAAATTCGTTTGGCTGTTCGCGATTTTTAACTGCAGTCCTATTGCTTTACTGATAATCGGTTTTGGACCCAATATGCCAAAGCAGAAGTGCCACATACCTGCACTAACTGCTGACTGATAAGAACTAAGAAGTATCCTAGTTCAGCACAGACATCCTCGTGGACAGACTCATGAAAACCGGCCCTCACTACTTCCAACCGGTCGCACGCTTGCACATTTGAGAAAACACTGCCTTAAGGGACTAGCACCGTCCAAGGAAAAGTATCGGGTAATCATTGCTCCCCATCCTGCTCAGCGAATATCTGAGCCAGCTTATTGAGAGTATGGCACGTATCCTATGTCCAATCCTCTACAAAATATTGCCACTTGCGCGAATAGAATCGTAACTATAAAACAACATGGAAGTTTAAATAACATGTGTTTCTCTGCGGCACCCGCGCCGGTCACCTACCCAATGCACGGATCTGTTCGCGGCGGATAACCTCTCGATATTATTGCCGATCAAATAATGCAGGCGGCATTTCTTGAGTCTCTCACATGCGGCGTCTCGTCTGTGCTGCTGCAGTCTCCAACCACCCTGCGAGCAGCAGCTGCCTAATAAGCAATCTGCCTACACACACGTGTGGTTCGTACAGTGCAGTACCGTGTCGGTTCTCTCTCAATTCGGTCTTCCTCTTGTCGCAGCGACAACTACTCTGTTGATGTTCGCACGGCCCTCGTTCTTTCACACGGCCGAGTCCACGACGCAGGAAAATGGCTCACTCGTGCTATCCTCTGACATTTCCCACCCTGTACGGTGCGGCCGGTAGCACCGATGTTAACGCTGGCATCTTCTCGGCGCCCATCAGCTGCCGCCGCTCAGTGGAGGCAGTAATACGCGGCTCGGCCTCTACCGCAATCGTGCCGTGGGTCCGGAACCGCACGGTCGCCCCATCTAATCTGCCGAACGCACGGTGCTGGGACGCCCACGCCCTCTACGCTCGACGTGTGACGGTAGACGCAGATGCACACGGTGGCTCCCTCTAGCCGGTAGATAGAATCGTGCATCTTGCGGCGTGAGCAGCTGATGAACGACGAGAACAATCGACTGCGAGCTGGCGTTGACGTACTTGCTAGTAGTTGTACGGCTGCGCCCATGACGCGAGCAGGATCGACCAGGCAGTCGTGCGATCCTGGAAGATCGCCTGTGTTTTGGGTCGACTCGTACAGCCGTGCCGTCCTTGCACGATGTCCTCTTCAAGGTCGTGTACTCCTCGCAACAACGAGGCAGGGCGGGAATGGTTGGGTTGAGAGTCGAGATGGAGTGGATAACGATGACGTTTACAAAATTATGCAGTTTACCAACCTCTCTCTCACTCTCTGCTCTCTTCTCTCATCTCTCTCTCTCATCTCTCTTCGCTCGATCGTCCTCCTCATCTCCTCTCTCTCTCTCACAGAACTCTCTCTTCTCTCTCTCTCTCTCTCCTCTTCTCTCTCTCTCTCTCTATTGCCTCTTTCTGCTATTTCACTCCTAAAATTACCGGTGCTTTTTTTTGGGGGCATTGAACTTTCCTCCACGGATCTCACATCTCTCTATATATATAAGCTCCTTCCCTGGCGCTCTCTCCTGTCTCTGGCTCCCTCTCTCCCTCTCTTCGTCTCATCTGCTCTCCTCGATCGCTGCTCCTGCGCAGTTTCATCTCCGTCTCTCCATCTCCTCACTCATCTCTCTCTCGCTCTCTCTCTCTCTTCCCTCTCTCTTCTCTCTCTCTCATCTCTCTTCTCCTCGTCTCATCTCCTCTCGTCTAATCTGTCCCTTCATCCCCTCCCTTTCTCTATTCTCTCCCTTTCTATCGCTTGGGAATTGACTCTGCTCCACGATTCACTCTCTCTATATATAATATATGGCTTCTCCCCGGCGCGTCTATCTGCTCTGTCTCTGCTCTCTCTCTCATCTCAGTCTCACCTCTCTCCTCCCCCGAGTCTCTCCTCCTTTCTCTCCCTCTCCTCTCCACTCTCCGCCTCGTTCTCCTACTCTCTCCTCTCTCCGGACCCCCCTCTCCTCTCCTCTCGTCCGCTCCCCCTAGCGTGCTCTCTCTCCGACTCTCCCTCCCTCTCTTCGTGCAGTCCCCATCCCCTCTTCTTTGTTCGCCCCTCTCTCTCCATCCTCTCCCCTCTCTCCTCGTCTCCCTCGGATCCCCCTCTGCTCTCTCGTCCCGCTTCCTCCTCTCTCTTCGTCCCTCTCATCTCTGGCTTCTCGATCTCTCTCCCCCCTCACCCCTTCTCTCCTTCTCTCTCTTCGTCTCTCTCTCTCCCCCTCCGCTCGATCCTCCCTCTCTCCTCCCTCCGTCGCCCGTCTCCACACTCTCTCTTCTCTCCACTCTCATTCTATCTCTCTTCCGCCCTCCTCTCTCTCTCTCTCCACTGTAGTAAATTGCTACCGGTGCTACCGTATATAGCGACCCAGGGTAGTTGGAAGCCGGGGCGCCGTGTTGTCGGCATCGGACCTTGAACTGCACCCACAGCTTGCGCGATGCGCGACGTGAGGCGACACGGCTCGTGAGTTCGACTCACAGTCTGCGTAGCCGTCGTCACCGAGTCGGCGAAGCTGTCGGTGTAGGAATCCAGTGCACTAATTAGTAACCGGTATTAATTATAGTACTGAAGAAAAAATTGCCACACCAAATTTATAGTGAATAATTAGTGCCACACTAGTGAAACTGCACTATTAGTGCACTCTAATTGACTGGTTGCACAAATTATGTGCGCACACTGTAAGTAATATAGCATTATCAAGGGCTGCACTAACTGATAGGTCAACTACAGTAGGGGCCTAGTTAGTATTATATTGTTAGGATTGACATGATTAACAGTAGGTTTCCTCATGTCGAGCATTCAGAGCCTAGTATAGAGATGCTCTGATGAGCATGTCTCTGCTACAGCGCCTCTATATGTCTCGCACAGCGCCCTCTATACACCTACCTGCGCTTCTCAGACAGCATGTCTCCGGCAGCTGGTCGGCAGCGAACTGGATTGTCAGGCGGCACTGACGATAGGAAATACGGCGCCGCCCTTCTGCCGGTGCCACCTGCGCAGGCGTGCACTCGTGTTGCTGCAGGTAGTTCCGCGGGTATTGGAGACTCAAAGAAGTCGCGAGTGCCACGTTGATGCGGCCGCTCACGCAGGCGCGTCTAGAACAATGCCGCCCACTCAGATACGCAGCGCGCACCAGCAACGTGAAATGCATTACGTCAATCACCAAGCGTAACGCAAGCACGTCAGCTGGTACGCGCGCTACGCACACAGTAGCAGTCAATTCACCGCGCGTACCAAGCAACGACACTTATCACAGTTCAATGCACCGTCGCGTATACATACATAGACAGGGTTCTCCAAGAGCACTTATAGCCTGGCGGCCCGCCAGGCTATCGTCGAGTCCCGCCATCCTAAAATGCACCCGCCACTCTAAATATCATAGCCCCCGGACCCCCCTAGCACGCAAACCGCCTTTGGCGATTTGCAACTAGGACCGTAAAGGCAGAACCCGCCATGCTATAATGAAAAAGCTTGGAGAACCCTGATAGATACATACATAGATACAAACATAGATAGATAGATGACTGAAGAGGTAGATAGATAGATGGAGAGGTAGATACATAGATAGATAGATGGCCGGAGAGGTAGATAGATAGATGGCCAGAGAGGTAGATAGATAGATGGCCAGAGAGGTAGATAGATAGTTAGATAGATAGATAGATAGTTAGATAGTTAGATAGATAGATAGATAGATAGATAGATAGATAGTTAGATAGATAGATAGATATAGACAGACAGATAGATAGATAGATAGATGGCCGGAGAGGTAGATAGATAGTTAGATAGTTAGACAGTTAGACAGATAGATAGATAGATAGATAGATGGCCAGAGAGGTAGATAGATAGACAGCCGGAGAGGTAGACACATAGATAGATAGATAGCTAGATAGATGGCCGGAGAGGTAGATACGTAGATAGATAGATGGCCGGAGAGGTAGATAGATAGTTAGATAGATAGATAGATAGATAGATAGATAGATGGAGTGGTAGATACATAGATAGATAGATAGTTAGATAGGTAGATAGATAGATGGCCAGAGAGGTAGATAGATAGATAGATAGATAGATACATAGATAGACAGATAGATAGATAGATAGATAGATAGATAGATAGATAGATAGATAGATAGATAGATAGATAGATGGAAGGGTAGATACATAAATAGATGGCCGGAAAGGTAGATACATACATGGATAAATAGATGGCCAGATATAGGCAGATACATAGATGGACGGATGGATGAGTAAGTGGATAAATGGCTGGATGGATGGATGGACAAAAAACGGATAGATGGATGGATGGTAGGTAGGTAGGTAGGTAAACAGACATACAAAATACATACAAACATATGGACCGACCGACAGACAAATAGCCAGACATGGAGGCAAAGAGAGAGAGAGAGAGAGAGAGAGAGAGTGAGAAAGAGAGGTTGGTAAAAAACGCTAATTTTGTAAACGCATCGTTATCCCTCCATCTTGACTCTCACCCCACCATTCCGCCCTGCCTCGTTGTTGCAGAGGAGTACCACGACCTGATAGAGGACATCGTGCAGGACGGCCGGCTGTACGAGTCGACCAACCACCAGGCGATCTTCCAGGATCGCACGCTGCTGTCGATCCTGCTCGACGTCATGGCGCAGCCGTACAACTACTACAAGTACGTCAACGCCATCGAGTCGATGTTCCCGTCGTCCTTCATCAAGCTGCTCACGCCCAAGGTGCAGCGATTCTTCTCCGGCTAGAGGGAGCCACCGGTGTGCATCTGCGTCTACCGCACACGTCGCAGGTAGAGGGCGCTGGTGCGTCCCAGCACCGTGCGCTTCGCAGATAGAGGGCGCCAGTGCGGTTCCGACCCACGCACATTGCGGGTAGAGGGCGCAGCCGCGTATCTGCTCCACTGAGGGCGAGTGATGGGCCGCGAGAGATGCCAGCTTAACATCGGTGCTACCGGCGCCACCTACAGGGGAAATGTCAGAGGAAGCACGAGTGACATTTCGTGCGTCGTGGACTCGCGTGTGAAAGAACGACGGGCCGTGCGAACATCAACAGATGTAGTTGTCGCTGCGACAAGAGAAGACCGAACTGAGAGAGAACCGACGGTACTGCACTGTACGAACACAGGTGTGTAGGCAGTTGTTATTGGCAGCCTGTGCTCGCAGGGTGGTTGGAGGAACTAGAGCAGCAAGACGAGACGCCGCATGGAGAGACTCAAGAAAGCCGCCTGTTATTTGATCGGCAATAATATCGAGAGGTATCCCGCGAACGATCGTGGATGGGTAGGTGACCGGCGCGGTCCGCAGAGAAACACATTTTTTAACTTCCCATTTGTTTTATAGTTACGATTCTATCGCGCAAGGTGGCAATATTTTGTAGAGGATTGGACAAGGATACGGTGCCATACTCTCCAATAACGTGCTAGTATTGTGAGCAGGATGGAGCAATGATACGATACTTTCCTTGGAGGTGCTAGTACCCTTAAGGCAGTGTTTCTCAAACTGTGAGTCGCGACCGCTTGGAAGGTAGTGAGGGGGTTTTCATGAGTGTCACGAGGTGTCTGTGCTGAACTAGGATACTTTTCTTAGTTCTATCAGTCAGATAGTGCAGGGTGTGGCACTTGCTGGCTATTGGGTGCAAAACCATATCAGTAAAGCATAGACTGCAGTTAAAATCGCGAACACCCAAACGAATTTTGTACGCGATTTCTCCCGGGCAAGCGAAACAGGACGCCCTTGTCCGGTCTGCATGCAAGGACCGTGTTTCATGCGTTTGTACCATTCTTGTGATACTCCAGTCAAGTGTGCACACACGAAAGTTTGATAGCAATAATTAAACTCGCTTACGACAAGTTTTCATTTGTCCGTTTGTAGAGGAATGGGCAGGAAATTTAGCATTTGAAACGGTCTGTAGCCTAGCATGCGAAATATCTCATTACTTCACACTATTCTCTGAAATTTTACTGGGTAGCATGCCACCGGACCACCGACCACTAGCAAAGGGTACGTACAAAAGTTTGAAAGCACCAATTTACGGATGTGCGCTTTTTAATATTTTATTTAGTTTACCTGGAAATGACACCTGGAATGCAGGACGTTGACATTTTCTATGAACAATTTTTCCGATGAAGCATATGGCTCCATTACCAAAGGGGCTGCCAAGTCACAAAGGTGACATGATCAAGAAAAAGGGCCCATCGACAAAATTTTGATGAGAAATACTGATGTAGGTATTAGCTGGAGCCGTGAGGATATTGCACCTTCAATTTCTCACTGTGTATGCGTAATAAGAAGAGGGTCCAATATGACGTCGTCGTTCGGGAGTAATAATTTATAATCACGTACCGTGTGTAATTGTCACTGTAACATTTAATTGGTGTGGTGTGCGTGTATGCGTGCGGGTGTCTTTACGGCGAAGATGAACAATGTTAATACAGGCAAAATAAATCCTGGTGTAATTCGCGTCTCAGATGTGCGTTTGGCCTATGAGCGATATACTGCATGTATTAGTATTGAACGTGTACTTTTCACGCAATTAATGCCAGAGTCAATACAACGACTGAATGAACGGACAGATAAATGGAGAATAGGTGGATGGATGAACGGATGAAATTAAATATTGAACATAAATAAACAATTACTAACATAAATTGCTATAAATTGTAAGGAGACCCAGAACAAATTTATTTAATTTTACATCCTCATCCATGTGACCATGACTTGCTAACCAGATTATACGTGCACGATTCCTGTTAAAGAACTATGTCGGACTGATATAATGGCAATAATTGTCAAGTTAACATATCTCACTTTGTAATTCTTAGAGATTCCTTTACGACTTTGAGGAAAAGCAATTGAAAAGGAAATTGTACCAAGGACATGATCAGCAGTCTGAACCAAGTTTCACCCACTGTCCATTCACAGAACTATTACATTGGTTTGTGCTTAACCATCCATCCATGTATACATTAATGTTCACCATTCCATCAAACCTCAGTGCATAGGTCACGCAATAACATTGGCGCTAACGAGAGAGATCCCACAGTTCTGCAACACGAAGACAAATCAAACACGGAATCGGATTCTTTCCTTCTAAAAGTGACTTCATACCAAAGATTACCGAATAGCTTTACATCTCCCCCGTCCCTACACTCGTCAACCCCCCAGTCCCTGCCCTGCCCCAGCATCACCGCGCGCACACATACTCGCTACGCGCGAGGCGGGCCGGCAGGCATCGTCGTCGCCATGGTGATGACCGAACGGAGACTGTCCTGCGAGCTGGTGATGTTGCCGCGCCAGTTCTCCAGCCGCTCTTTCAGCTGCACCCAGTGGTGCTTGCTGTAGGTGCGCTGCACACAGTAGCTGATGACGACCTTACGCTGCAGCTGGTCCATCTTGCACAGTACCTTCTTCGTTCGCACGACTGCAGAAGATGCGAAATACAGGCGAGAGTTTAAATACGTCGCACAATTGCCGGAAAACGGGAGCAAGGTATAGTAGCACGGGACACAGTCGTGCAGTGATTGGCTATAGTAACAATAGGCTTTAAAAATAATATATATTGCAAGAGCAGTGTTCACCCGGCATTGACACAAGCGAGGCGGGGCGCCTCGCTCAAATTCTCAGCCGCCACACAGAAATGTGTCCAAAACAATGTGTCTTGCTGACGAAAATCACTGTTCTTCCATAGAACAGTGCTTATAATGCACCAAAATAGCATAGAATGCACCAAATTGCACCATTTTTTCAAACAATTTCTGGGGGGCATGTCCCCGGACCCCACTAGCTGGGCGAGCACCTGTGGTACTCGATTTGCTAAGACCTTTAAACGCGCAAGCACACAATTTTTTTTTACCACCTCACAGACCTTTTTGGCCAGGGGGAAAAATGTACTGAAAGGGTATTTCACATGAAAACCTTTCATCGGTGTGTAGCAAGCAATGTCAGATTAAATTCTCACCATCAATTATGAATGATTCTACTTCGTCGGACGAAATCTTCATTTCCTGCTGAATCGTGTCGAAGTGGATGTCTTTCTTGTTTTCGGCCATCGAGATGAAGGTCAGTAGACGCATCTTGTGTAAGTTATCCTCATTCTGGAGACCTAAGTGAAAAGACAATAATAGCGACCTTGAGTCAATCTTACCTCTGCCTCCATAGGAACCAACAGGGAAGGAAACAAAAGGATTTGAACCGAAGGATTACACTAAAGGAAAAAAAGGCTTATCGTCAGCACATTCACACACTACCAGCAATATATTTTTTGAACCTACCTAATGAATTCACAAAGTCCGTATTCTGCTGGTAGAAAGACTGGTACTGCGGCAGCTTCCCAGACACAAATATCGTAAGTAACTGGAAAAGCGAAATGCAAATATTACACTGAAGCATTATACAATGATAAACAATAAAAACATACCTACAAAGATTGATAAGATAATTGAGTGATAACAAATTGTGCTAAAACGCAATAATATACACATATTTTTATGAATACTCAGAAAACATCTAAAGGTATATGTTGTAAAAACCGCTCAGCTTCCTGACCCACAACACTCGTGTGACAGCCATGGGCAACACCTACGTCGTGGATGAGTTCTCCCTCGAGGAATTTGACAGGTTTCAGTGCAAGCAGATTGTCCATGATGAGCACGTTTGGGTCGGCGATGCAGGACACGATGCAGCTGTGAATGCAGACGTGCACTTAGCATATAATACATGACGTAACATACAATAACACCTATCGTAAAAATATAGAACATGTCGGTTTTACGTTTTACCACGTGCAAAATTCTGCACCATTCGAAAATGTTGTGCCGTGCAAAATTGCTGCACTGATGCGAGAAATGCCTGTGCTGATGCACATTCTACGGAGGTCATGCATTTATTCGATGCGGATGTTCATCGCTATGGTTCTAGTATTCGTTTTGTCTCTGTTCCTAATCACTACGCACATTAGCCACAACAATCTTTCCTACTGACCGCATCCTGCATTCCTCATCAGTCCCATCCCACTGTCCAACATAATCCCCCCTCAACTCCCACCCCTCCCTCTCGGCATCGTCGTCGTCATCGTCCGAGGAGGAGGGGGGAGGAGGATGAGGAGGAGGAGGAAGAGGAGGAGGAGGAAGATGAGGAAGAGGAGGAGGAAGACGAGGAAGAGGAGGAAGAGGAGGAGGAAGAGAATGAGGAAGAGGACGAGGAGGAAGAGGAGGAGGAGGAGTCATCGTCGTCATCGTCATCGTCGTCGTCGTCGTCGAAGGAGGAGGAGGAGGAGGAGGAGGAGTAGGAGTAGGAGGAGGACGGACAACGTCTCACCGGTGAGCCTCGCTGCGCGCCTGCGACGCGTTGTCCTCGGTGTAGGTGGAGAGCATCTCGATCATGACTCGCGTCGCCTCCTCGCTGTGCTTGTTCTCCAGCAGCGCCTCGTACAGCAGCCGGTAGAGCGTCTCGATCATGACTCGCGTCGCCTCCTCGCTGTGCTTGTTCTCCAGCAGCGCCTCGTACAGCAGCCGGTAGAGTGTCTGCACCTTGTCCGTCGACACGTCCCTCACCGCAATCCACTTCTTCACCTGCAGCCCAGCAAATGCAGACAGATAGATAGCAGGAGAGGTAGATACATAGATAAGACAGCCGGAGAGGTAGATACATAGATACATAGATACATAGATACATACATAGATAGATAGATAGATGGCCGGAGAGATAAATAGATAGATAAATAGACAGTCGGAGAGGTAGATACATAGATACATACATAGACAGGGTTCTCCAAGAGCACTTATAGCCTGGCGGCCCGCCAGGCTATCGTCGAGCCCCGCCATCCTAAAA
>NW_014577417.1:254111-275355 GCF_000485595.1 Priapulus caudatus
CGCTTGGTTATCAAAATCCATAATCAATTTCATCAAAAAAAAAAAAAAAATCGCTACTATACAAGTTATCCTTTATTCACATACATGTATTATACACACAGTAGTAAACAGTGCAAAACAAACAGTAAACAGGGCTAAACAAGCACATACATGCACACACGTACATGCACACGACGTTACACACACGCAGGCATTCAACACCCCGAGTAACCGATTGTAACCGATCATCGGTTACTTGGGTCCAACCGATGATCGATTACGAAATGACAACCGATTGACAACACTAGTTATGACAGCTCGGTCAGAACTACAATAATGAGAGGCAAGTCCCAATTAATTATGTAACACATCGTATGATCTCACACCAATAAAGACCAATGAAATTCAAAATTCAAGTAGACTGTGATGTGTTACCTGCTTCTGATGCTTGTTTCCATAGGACGTCAGATGCTTCAACGATTTTGGTCAGGTCATGAGCGAAACCAAGTTCTGAATTTTCTTCTGATATCTCTGCGCCAATCTGTTTTAGGTAACCACGTAGTTCCAGTGCCTAAAAAGTGACATCCTAATACTAAGTATCCAGGAAATATGATTTTGTTATGTACAGTAAGTTGTTACGTCACACTTAACATGTTCTGACTGTCACTTCAACTAATTATACACCTTCAGGCGCTGTGGAATATAATCTAACCTCACATCCGAGATCAGAGTAAGGGAGTGCAGAACAGCACTGCTACAGTTTATAATAAACCGTGTAAAGAGTAGTCTTCAGAGTCCAAGGGACTATATTGAAGAAAGGGAGGGATAACGACTTTATGTGATCAAATAGACAGATCAACACTGTCACTTACACTGTCACTGTGGACTGGGGTAGAAAAAGCTTCAATTTTGCAATTTACCAGAGAAAGAAAAAGAAATCCAATATGAGATGACAGAAATCAAGATGCTAAACTTATACTACTACTACTAGCATATGTATGTGTCATTTTCAACACCTACAGTGCAACACACGCCAACAGTGACTTAGCTCTAGTACTATAGCCCGCGTACAGTTGCCGCAGAGCAATAGAACATTCTATTACGAATGCTAGGGACCAACTTATTCACGGTTACTCGCGGCTATAAAACGTCTGTGGTAGGCAATTAATGCCTCTTAGCCAAAGTGAATATGTCTTGACTTAAGTTATATCAGCTACTAAAATTAAACCTCTAACTATCATTGAAATGGTCTGCTTGTGGTATTTCTTGTGAACGAACATTATTTACGAACTTCAAACGGCCATTTTTGGTGGCGCTGCAGCACCGCCAGTCAGCTGGTTGGTCCCTAGCTCCAAGAAACGGTCTTTGCTAGAGTTAGAAGACCGTTTCAAATTCTTGCCCATAAATACTTGTAGTTGGCTCGGTATCCAAACATCACCACAGCTGGCGTCACATGTAATAGCTCAAACAAATCTATAAACCTCTGGCTTGCTCGCAGTAACTGGGCGCTACTTATTTATCGAGTTATGCCGTATTTTCTGAGATGAATTGGATGAAAACAACCAGACAGCTGCCATGTCCGCCATGTTCGGTGCGACTAAAATCGGCAATGGACCTGATTTTCAGTGCGTAGGCCTAAACACAAGGCAAGTACATATCTTCGCAATGATAATTATTGTAGTTGTAGATTGATGTTTCCTGGTTTTCAATGTTTTAATATTTATATATACACGAGTATATGATGCCTATTTATGCTCGCGCCAACGCGAGTTGCAACGCTACGGTATGTTAAATGTTGTTTCGGGTTTTCCGCGTTCTGATCAAAATGCATGCGCAGTGGAAACATGAATGGTTGGCGGTTAAAGTGAAATTTAGGTTTGGCTCTTGAAATTTACACTGTGAACAGCGAACTGAGGTATTAGTTTTAATAACAACGCTGGAATACTATAAGGTGAAGGTTATACTTGATACAAAACAAGGCAAAAATGCTTAGATGATTATTTTATTTGAGATATATACGTAATTGTTCAGCAGTTTTTGTAGAGGTACAAGATTATCCAATGGATGGATGTCAGGCTGTGTATATTGACGTTAGTCACACCGCCTGGTCGGGCTAGTTGGTCCCTAGCATTCGTAATAGAATGTTCTATAGCCCTGCGGCAACTGTAGGCGGGCTAGCCTATAGTACTAAAGCTAGAAAGCCATAAATGGTAATACTGATATCATTAATGATTAATGTTACCGGGTTCTTCATTAACTTCTCTAGCTTCATACGCTGGATCTGTGTTGCAGTCTGGCTATCGTACTAGAGCTAACAGTGTCAGTGACTAGTCTAGACACAGGCACGTGGAGCGTTTTAATAAAATATAATATTAAATAAATACAAAATCTATTTACTACCAAAGTCTTAATGTTTCTATACTCTCTTTCGCCTATTATTGCCGACAATTTCCTGCAAATGTCGTCCAAATGCTCATCTCCAACAAACGCTGGCTGCCGCCATGGCTGCCGCTGCACACTGACACATAAATATATATGCTCATGTGCAGCAATTAGAACAAACGCTGGCTGCCGCCATGGCTGCCGCTGCACACTGACACATAAATATATAGCAGATATGAAAGCGTGCTGCCAAAATTCGCTCGATGCTCGCTTGATTTCACACAAATACAACACAAATATTTAACCATTCTGCTCCATCTTTGTTTCTATTTGAAGAACAGTGTTCACTTGTTATAAAAACATACTGTCTGTGTTCGTAACCGAGCTGTGTCACGCAAAATCACACAAAGCCTGACGAAATTTTCGCGTTCGCTCCCGTTGCGCAGTTTATGTAAATGGCTGCAAGTACAGGGCTATAGGCGGCGCACTGCATTTTGGGAAACTACCACGCTGCTTTCCAACTCCCGTATGAGCCTCGCCAGTTGAGCGTTGCAAAAACGTTGCAGCGCAAAAATGAGGTCACGAAGAGCGCCGGTGGGCGTTTCCTGATTCTGACAGCCATTTACATAAACTGCGCAACTGGAGCGAACGAGAGAATTTCGTCAGGCTTTGTGTGATTTCGCGTGACACAGCTCGGTTACGAACACAGACAGTATGTTTTTATAGCAAGTGAACACTGTCCTTCAAATAGAAACAAAGACGGAGTAGAATGGTTAAATATTTGTGTTGTACCGGTATTCGTGTGAAATCAAGCAAGCGTCGAGCGAATTTTGGCAGCACGCTTTCCTACCTGCTATATATTTATGTGTCAGTGTGCAGCGGCAGCGGCAGCCAACGTTGGTTGGAGATTAGCTCCAAGAAACGGTATCGCTAGGGTTAGGATACCGTTTCAAACCGTGGCTGCAGCTAAACACGTAGTTGCCTTATATTCCAAGTATCGCCAAAGAACACCACACATGTGATATACCAAATGAATCAGTTAACGTCCACCTTCTTGTAACCATCAGTGCGCTACGATGCGCTGGGTACTTACGGGGTTACAGCGACTTTTTGAGACGAATGCACCAGAATTTACGAATTCGCCGCCATGTTTGCTATCATTCCGACTGTGACTAAACTCCGCAATGGATCGAACAAAGGAAATTAAACGATCTGCGGTCGTCATGTAAACCACCCCTACATCCGAGAACATGTCATCTAAGGTTTTTTACAAATGGCCCAGACATTTCTGAACATCGTTTCACTTGCTTTGGTGTGTAATTGCCTTGAGAGCCATCGTACTATTTCTGTAGTATTTTCTAGCGAGTCTTTTCCGTTTCGGGTTTTCCGTGCCTTGCTAAACATGTCGGGTAAAACTGATTTGAAAGTTGATATGCTGTGAGAATTAGCAGATTATACCGTGAATTAAGAGATACATTCTAGTTTAGAAGCAGGACAACTGTGAGTTAACGTTCATATTTTAAACAAGGCAAGTCAAAGGTGGTAATGGAATAGTTTTATTTGAGATATACAGAGTTATTCATCTAGATCTGCTGAGGTGATAGGTTTTTTGTATGGAAGGGTGTCAGGCTGTATAGACAATCCGTCGCACAGCCTGGTCGGGCTAGTTGGAGATGAGCATTTGGACGGCATTTGCAGGAAATTGTCGGCAATAATAGGCGAAAGAGAGTATAGAAACATTAAGACTTTGGTAGTAAATAGATTTCGTATTTATTTAGCATTATATTTTATTAAAACGCTCCAAGTGCCTGTGAGTGTAGACTGTAGTCTGTACTCCTGTAGTACAGTGTGAGTCTAGACTGAGACTCTACTCTAGGAAACACGGTTCAAACACGACAGCTGTTGACACCGAGTTTTAATAGATGGCCGATTACGATCAAATAATTTTCACATACAAATAAATCCCATTCTATAAGATTAACATTACATGTGACTACCGTATATCATATTGTACCTGCTCAACCTCAGACAAGTCAATAAATCCAGCGACTCCGGGAGAAGTCATGTTTCATTTGGTCTTGCTGTTACCTCCTGTAACATTTCGTGTCGCGAATTTTCTACTAAAAGTTTTACACATAGGCAACTTATCGTTAACAACACATATCGTTATATTTTAAAATATGTTTTATATTATATTATTTTAATTTTTGAAGACAGTAAAATACATGAATTCATTATAATTTACAAAAAAACTTTACCTGCTGGGGGCTCAGGAATCAGGATCTACTCGTCGATGTTTAATTTATTGTTTTCGGGTTGCCTTCCTCGCAATTCCCGCTATTGCATTTTTGCTCATAACGTGCAAAACACGAATACTCATTAGAAATACATATGATTAGATTTACATATCACGCATGAGTTATTGGTCTAAAGTTATAAATGGAGACATAAAGTTGTATTTTTGGACGCTCCAGAGCCTCATCGCAACATCAGGACCATGGCAGCTTCGCAAGATGCAGGTGATGTAATCAGCTGGTTACCGGTCGTATCTTTGATATGATGTACTAGGTTTCATGACTGTAACAGTAACCATGTCAGAGTTAAAAACCCCGATCGGTGCTGAATTGTTAATTGGTCGTAGCAGTATCAGGAGTAAGATAATATAGGATATCCTATATTATCTTACTCCTGCTAGTACCGGGGTATCAGTATTGCGTGTCTAGCACATGACATGATGGTAAACATCATCATAAACGTCGTAAATTAACTGATTCTGTATTAGCTGGTGGAGAATGAGGAAGGGGAGAAGCTGGTGGAGAAGGGAGAAGCTGGTGCAGGAGGAAGGGGAGAAGGGAGAAGGTGGTGGAGGAGGGGGAGAAGCTGGTGCATGGAGAAGGAGGAGGGGGAGAAGCTGGTGGAGAAGGAGGAAGGGGAGAAGGAGGGGGAGAATGGAGCTGGTGGAGGAGGAGGGGGAGAAGGGAGAAACTGGTGGAGAATGAGGAGGAGGAGGGGGAGAAGGGAGAAACTGGTGGAGAATGAGGAGGAGGAGAAGGGAGAAACTGGTGGAGAAGGAGGAGGGGGAGAAGCTGGTGCAGAATGAGGAAGGGGAGAATGGAGCTGGTGAAGGAGGAGGGGGAGAAGGGAGAAGCTGGCAGAGAAGGAGGAGGGGGAGAAGCTGGTGCAGAGGGAGGAAGGGGAGAATGGAGATGGTGAAGGAGGAGGGGGAGAAGGGAGAAGCTGGCAGAGAAGGAGGAGGGGGAGAAGCTGGTGCAGAATGAGGAAGGGGAGAATGGAGCTGGTGAAGGAGGAGGGGGAGAAGGGAGAAGCTGGCAGAGAAGGAGGAGGGGGAAAAGCTGGTGGAGAATGAGGAAGGGGAGAAGGGAGAAGCTGGTGGAGAAGGAGGAGTTAGGGGAGAAAGGAGAAGCTGCATGGTGGAGAAGGAGGAGGGGGAGAAGCTGGTGGAGAAGGAGGACGACCAGAACTACGAGAGTGCTGACGATGTTCCACTGATATGGCCGAAACACCGATAGACCACGTATAGCGCCATCTGGCGGTGGCGTTTGCAAGTTAATTTACGACGCTAAACCTGATGTTTACCTGTCGCCTACGCCTACTCCCTAACCCTAAACCCTAACCCTAACCATATCACTCAGATAGTTACCTCGGGTACATATTTGTACTACCCTATACGACAACGACCCTTCGTGCATGATACATCATGAGTACATGTACTTACTACATGTGCTGAGCGAGTGCATAGGTATGCACATTAGCACCGCGGATCTCACGGATCCAATTTAGTATTACATATTGGGTTACGTTATTGCATGTAATGACAGTAATGTGGTCAGTGATGATCGAGTGTATATACGCGTAACACGGCATATGTTCTTGGAATTAAATTGAGAGATTCAATTCCAGGTAAGGTGCGCCGTATGCAGCCACACTGGGCACCGCCAACTGGAACACAGGTGCCAAGGCTGAAGCTTTACAATAGTCTGACACGACAGAAGGAGGTGTTCATTCCACAGTGTGGGAACAAGGTTGCCTGGTACAGTTGCGGACCAACAGTATACGATGCCTCTCATATGGGCCATGCGAGGTGATTACTCGATCAAGTAATTATGCCAATGGTGAAAATTAAGTGTAGCATTTAGCATTATATATTCAGACTATTTATATATATATATATATATATGGGAAATTGTTCAATTGTTCTATTTTTTGTTCAGTTCATTTTGAGTTTTGCCACAAAGACGTACGTACCTGTTGAGCATGTGTGAATGTTGTTAGCTTATCTTACGAGCATAGTTTTCCATTCTGTTTTTAGGTCTTACATTTCTTTCGACATTCTGCGCCGAGTCCTTCATGATTACTTCAACTATGACGTTCTCTACGTTATGAACATCACTGACATTGATGATAAGGTATACCGAGTGATGTTGATGTTTTTCATTGTAGATCGAAGAACTTAAACATAATAACCAACATATACATGATAACAGCATAGAATATTATATTCTACTAATCTCGACTATTGTTTTTTCACTTTTCAAACTTATTACTCACGCTTGGAATGATATAAGTGCAAGTATGTAAGATGTTAGCTTGTGAATTAAGTCTGCGATGTGAACAACTGAATAACAGTTGTCAATCTTCATGCTGTTATAGATCATTAAACGAGCACGGCAGAGCCACCTACTGGAGAGTTATGCAAGTAATGGAAAATCCCACTCCGAACTGCTTCAGGATGTAGCACAGGCTATGCAGGTAAGAACATATCAGAATAGCATCTGCTATTACGACGCCAACTATATAGTAATTGATGTATTCCTTAGCTAAGCTGATCAAGATATCACACACAGCCATTTATTCAAATCCATGCTGTTAGCATTTTAAAGCCAGCAGCCTGATGTTCGAAGTTGGCGGCTGAAAATTTACATGAGCAGTTATTAGTAATTAACTCACCGTACTTCTACAAGCAAGTGAGAGTGAGGCTATGGGAATGGATCGGTGTTTACGTGCACTGTTAATGTTTTGTGAAGGTTTTCTACACCATACATTTAACGCAGGTGTTTACCAAGAAGATGGAGACGGAGGAGGATGCGGACAAGCGGACGATGCAGCAAAGCATCGCTGAGAAGGTGAAGCAGGTGGTGTGTGAACTGAACGTGGCCATAGAGGAAGGGCGACCAGAGGATGCCATCCAGGCAACGAGAAAGGTACGCATGTCGGCTGCCTCCATGCGTCTGTGGATGCATCGCACAGTCTATATAGCTTTCTAATGTCTGCTTACCTCTGGCTGTATCTCAACTTCTCTCTATTATAATTATATGGCTAGAGTTGCCCCAGTAGATTGCTCTACCTGGAATCGGTTTTACGCTTGTTGTCATGACAATGTACATTGGAACGATGACAAACTTCCTCGTTGCCAGCTCTGCTGATGATTTGACTTTTGGGCCAGCCAGTATGGCAGGCTTCCAATGTATTTTCCAACAATGCTCTATCCATTTATTAAGTGTATAGGTCAGTGTTCGTAATGCGTCGATGATGTTGCTTGCAGCGGTTACTGGAGGTGGCGTGTGATCCGCTGGGTGAGTGGCTGGATGCCGCTCTCAGCGCCACCGTCACCGACAACTCCATCTTCAACAAGCTGCCGCGCTTCTGGGAGGGAGAGTTCCACAAGGACATGACTGCCCTCAACGTGAGTTCTTGCAGCAACTAAAGAAAAACTTACATGAACAGAATGTAGTTTTTATGATAAATGGGTAAGAAAATAGGCAAGAGAAAATGGCTTCAAGGTCCATTAGCCCTCCTTTGTCTAATACTTATTTACCATTCTGTTGTAATTTAATGTTACGGCATTTGGCGCGATTAGATATTTTTGAACATGAACCTGTGGTTGGCACTCGGCGTGGCGCCCATCTTTCGTTCTCCGCTGCAGGTGCTTCCAGCCGACTGTCTCACCAGAGTTAGTGAGTACTGTCCTGAGATTGTCGAGTATGTACAGAAGATAATCGACAACGGTTTCGCATACGAGTCAAACGGGTCGGTGTACTTCACCACAGGTAAGCATCATAAGTTCTAGTCTTAGCAAAGCTCTTCTAGCAGCATTAGGTGATAGCTGGTGGGGAAGAACTGATTCCCATTTGGTTTATGGTCTATAGAATTCATTGGTCAATTTAAATTAGTGGCTGTGTATGTGTATGCTTTAAAATTGACACAGAGTATTGCTATTTTCCAATGCAGATATGTTTGACAGAAGCAGTGGGCACTCCTATGCAAAGCTTGTGCCAGAAGCATACGGAGATAGCAAAGAATTGCTGGGAGGAGAAGGTAGATTCTTGACTCGTATACCATGGAGATGTGTGTACGGTCATGATAGCCATGTTGCATGCGACACATAGTACCTTAACGCTGATAGTGTGCAAATAAATTATATGAAAATATCGTAGGCTGCAAAACATTGTATGGATTAGATGGACGTGGTTTGCCTTTCTGTTTCTCTTTGTGTCCTGTTTGACTCTAGCTGCGTTCTCATTATGCCAACAACCTATGACCCGGTTGGCAGAAATCTGTTAGCTAATTGGCTAAATGTGTTGGTCGGTGTTTTTACAAATTTCGTCGAAGATTTGTCGGAGGAGATTTGGCACCCAGGCGCAGACCAATATTGCGCTTATCTTGATAGATATATTGAACACGAAATTTATTGTGTGCCTGTTGTGTTAATGCAGTTAGTGTGTGTCATGCGTGAGTCAAGTCTCGAGATGCATGTCCCGTTTTTTTAGGCGATCTCTGCATAACGGAGGACAGGCTGAGCGAAAAGCGATCACCGAACGACTTCGCACTGTGGAAGGCTTCAAAGCCTGGAGAACCGGCTTGGGATTCTCCATGGGGCAAGGTTGGTTTATGTGGTCTCTCTCTCTCTCTCTCCCTCTTCCCCCCTCTCTCTCTCTCTTTCTGTCTCTCTCTCTCTCTCTCTCTCTCTCTCTCTATATATATATATATATATATATATATATATATATATATATCTGCATCTCTCTCGTATCTCTTCCCCTCTCTCATCCTCCCTTTCAGTACGTATATGAGTGTGACATGGAGCTCCACTTGCCCTCATGGCCACTAGATGGCGTCATGGTCATCATCGTCTGCTCATTCTCCGTGTAGGGTCGACCAGGTTGGCACATCGAGTGTTCTGTTATGGCAAGCAGCATCTGTGGAGAGTCCATTGACATTCACACGGGCGGTTTCGATCTCAAGTTCCCTCACCACGACAACGAGTTGGCACAGGCTGAGGTAAACGCTGAACTTGTTAATTTGCATGACTTGACGAGGACTGAGGTATCTTACATGGTAGTGGTGGTTGTGATAGTAGTAGTAGTATATTACATCTTAGTAACTAGTGGGGTGACTATTGAGTGCAATATCACCTTTGCGATAGTATTGCTATAGTCTTACAATAGTTGAAATCCTATTGCCGATACTATTGCAGTAATTAAAAAACAATTGCAATACAATTGATGTATTATGAAATTGTGTATTCTGTTGTATTTTACATACATAGTTTGGTATTTACATTGCCTTCTTCTTTGTCAGTTCTTAGATGTGTGGCTATTGTAGATGATTTATGTAATCAACCACGAGTATGTATGCTGTAGTTTGTTCCGACTGTTGCTTAGTCAATCCTCTTGCGTTTCTTTGCTGAAAGGCGTACTTTGGCAATGACCATTGGGTGCGCTACTTCCTGCACACGGGTCATCTAACCATAGCTGGGTGTAAGATGTCAAAGTCGTTAAAGAATTTCATTACCATCAAGGAAGCACTGCGTAGGTACTTCAGGTGACAGACGCATTCCAATACTGCGGCATATTGCATATTGTGTGTGTGTGAGTGTGTGTAATTATAATATTGTAAATATAATATATTATATTATATTACACATATTTATTTACATTATAAATATAATATATTATATTATATTACACATATTTATCTACATTATAAATATAATATATTATATTATATTACACATAATTATTTACCTTTAAATATTACGTTTCCTGTAAGCGTCCACATTAAGCTTCGGATATTTTTTCCCGCAGAGAAAACCACGTTTAATTGGGAAAGCTTCTTGCAGCGGCCATGTTTATCACCAGCTATTCAATTCCACAGAGCAGTACAGCGCGCGGCAGCTGCGGCTTGCCTTCCTGCTTCACTCGTGGAAGGACACGCTAGATTACAGCTCAAACACGATGGAGCTTGCCATACAGTATGAGCGATCGGTGAATGTGAGTAGCAGCGACTATAAAATACGGACTAAACACGTAATTCCCGCGATCGCGACCACGTCTTTGCATCGAGAAGTTCTAAAGACGATCCTTGGCGATCAAGTGCTGCAATGTCGCTTCAGGTTGCACGTGTGAAACACATACAGGGGTAGAAATTAACTTTTGAACAAAGGAGTCTAACGGATCGACTCCCTGCCCTCAAAAAGAGGGAGTCCGCAGCAAAATGAGGGAGTCTGAAGTTCAAAATTAAAGATATTACAATAATGCATGTGCTTATTTTGAAGATTCATGCGGTTGCACATCTGCCAATTTTTTTTTATAGTATGGCAGAATTTTCAGGGAGTTACACGGACTCCTGCATATGTCAAATCAGGGAGTCCGACAGTAAATCAGGGAGTATTTGACTCCGGACTCCTCCTCCAATTTCACACCCTGACATATATAAACTAGCCTAGTTGGCTTAACCGCTAGCAACGATATCCAATGGGAGCATGCAGAGTTGATATATAATGGGGGTGGGGGCCTATACCTCGCGCAGAGAGATGGCTCAGTCTGTGACGTGTTTTCAGGAGTTCTTCCTGACGGTGAAGGACATCGTGCGGTCGACGCCCAGCAGCGGCGTCGAGGCGTTCAGCAAGTGGAACGACGCGGAGAAGGACCTCGATGCAAAGTTCCACGAGCGACGATCCGCGATCCACGAGGCTCTATGCGGTGAGTCGTCTGCCATCTCTCCTGCCGGAGGGTAGTGGTGGTGGTGGTGGTGGTGGGTGGCTGGGAGGTGTGAGTGAGCGGGAGTGTGGAGGAAGAGGTGATGCATGGGTGCGTGCATGTATGCCTGCATGTGTGAGTGCGTGCTGCGTGCGTGCTTGCGTGTGTGTGAGCATTCCTGCGTGCGTGCCTGCGTACGTGCGTGCGTGCCTCCATGCGTCCATGCGTACATGCGTGTATCACAGGCTAGTGAGTACTGGCGTGCGTACTGGTAATCGGTAATCGGTCACGATGTTGTGTGCGCAGACTCGGTTGACACGAGAACGACGATGGATCACCTCAGAGAGCTGGTGAGTGCCGGTAACGTGTACATCCGTGGCAGGAGGGAGGGCAAGCAGCCGCCCAACAGGGCACTGCTCAAGGGCATTGCCGTCTACATCACGCACATGCTGAAGGTATCGTGCAGCACTTTTGGTTTATTGTACAGAGTTGTAGCAAAACAATTACAATAAGAAACAATTATATTTATAACATTCATATCATGGTTCATCTAGGTTTAGAACTGGTGATGTGCAGAACGGTGTATCTTGTTTTGATATTCAAGTATTGTAGCATGAATATGTCGCATATTTTATCATAAATATGTAAGTAATAAATGGGGAGTTTCTGTCTGCAGATATTTGGTGCTATAGAGTCAGAGGATCCTATCGGATTTCCATTAACAACGGAAGGTTCCCAAAATGTGAGTCTATGCACTTCCATCCCGATCTCCTTGTAGTTTAATACAGGAAATTCATGCATCTGGTTAAACACGTACAAGTATCATATATTTTCTGTGCGGAAAATCTTGGCTTCTTGGCTTTATAGGTCATCGCTCTAAAATGTAAGTTGCTTTCCTTTAGCTGGAGGAAACCGTTATGCCTTATTTGACTGCCTTTGCTGACTTTAGAGAAGGCGTCAGGAAGGTCGCACGTGAGCAAAAAGGTAGGGCAGTGATAATGAGGAGTGAATTTCACTCCTGATAATATACTATTTAAAATAAACATCTTCCTGTAACTGTGATGTATATGTAGTTCTGGATCGTTGGAGTAAACCCGTCTGAAATGGAAACCTGTGTAGCAGCGAAGGCCAAGGACCAGATTGGGTAGAGCTGATAAACTGTGTCTGAAAATCCAATTGTCATTACGACATTTTCAAAGGAAGTACTACCACATATTTACCGTGCGTAATATCGTGTGGTTTTCCAGTGGTGGCCATTTTGGAGCAGTGTGACTCTGTGAGGGATGAGGTCCTGCCCAACCTGGGAGTGAGGCTAGAGGACGTTGAAGGTCAGGTGGCCACATTGAAGCTTGTTGACAAGGAGACTCTTCTGCGTGAGAAGGAGACAAAACGACAGGTAGAGGGCGTTAGCTGTACGTGGGAGGTTATCTGTTGAAACCCGATGTGCCCTTCCAATGTGAGAATCTGTATTTTTGCTGCACAGACAGCGTGGACAAGGTCAGTTAATTGTCCCTGTTAAAGGAGGATGTGTGCTGCAGTTGGTACTATTGTGTGTGTGTGTGTCACGAAAGTTTGTTTAGCATTAATTGGCCACGGTATTGATGCAGGAGGAAGAGAAGAAGAGACTAGAGAAGGAGCGTCGGAAGCAGGAGCAGCTGGATGCACAGGCCGCGCGTGAAGCGCAGAAGCGGATGCCCCCTTGGGATCTCTTCCGCAGTGAGAAGGACAAATACTCTGCTTTTGACGACAAGGTATAATGCATGACGACCTCGACCCGACCCAAACTATAGCTAGAAGATTCAGTGAACATCAGTGAATTTTTCATTATAACAATCAATTAGAAAAAATTCATTTATATTTTTTTCGTGTTTTAGTGAGGCATATTAAATGAATGTAGATGTGGGGACAAATTTTTGAGGCATGCACAGCATTTGGGTTTATCTGACATGAATATTTTCCTTATAATATTATTAATTCCCATTAGGTGAGTCTTGGGAATATAGTTTGGTTGTTTTTTTGTTCACGTAGCTAGAGTGTATTTTCGGGAGTAAAATGCATAGTATATGCATACAGGATTGCTTACTCTGTAAAATATGTCCAACTTACGTATGTATGTGCCTATACGTGTCCGGTATAGTACGTGTTATCATTTGTCTCGAATTTTGGCGCTTCCTATGCAAGCTAGTGGAATTTGCAATAGTTGAGGAGGTATAGTAACTTTACAGTATCTAGCTTAAATGTCAAAATTAACAATATGTTCAGCTTGTCCATCTATTGATTTGCAGGGAATGCCAACCCATGATGTCACGGGGAAGGAGCTGCCTAAATCTGCCACAAAGAAACTAGCAAAGTTATACCAACAACAGGAGAAGAAGTACAACGATTACTTGAAGAGTGTCGATAGTAATCAAAAGGAGAACGCATCTACATAATGTTTAGCAAAATATCTGGGATACATAATAAACATAATAGAACTGAAATTGTCTATTATGTGTATGTATTTTAATAATATGGAATTTTCGGTATTATATTATGCTTGCATGTGTGCTATTATGTTTATTAACCAGCAAAGCAAGTTAGCGAAGTAACCGTTAGGATGATTGTGAGGAAATCAATGTTCTCTTGATGAATAAATTTGTCATTTAATTTTACAAATCAACATACAATTTGATGCCAAGTCGGTATATGTGTGTGGTATAGCTTTGGAATAGGGAATATTTATGGGAAGGGACCACAAAACTGAAGGCAAGTGTGTATTAGAAATTTGTTTTATGGTAAGATGGGGAAATTTATTGGAGAAACTTCAATGCTTTTTATACAAATGTGTATGCACAGAAGATGCAGTATTTGTTTAAATTTGGTTGAATATGTGGAAGGCAATAAGGATCTGGGTAAAGGTGAAAGGTTTCATTCTTGGGAAATGTGCCTAATTTAAAAATTTGTCTAACATTATGTGGATAGTATGCATAGTATGTGTATACAGGACCGATTACTCTGTGAGTATGAATGTGCCACTTCGTGTCCGTTGTGTGGGTTATCATTTGTCTCAAGTTCTGCTGGCTCTTCCAATGTAACTTACGCACGAAGGGTCGTTGTTGTATAATGGCGTATAATATGTAACCGAGGTAACCATTTGATATGGTTAGGGTTAGGGTTAGGGAGTAGGCGTATGCGACATACTCGCCGACACCTCGGGTACTATACTCGGGTACATATACGACAACGACCCCTTCAGCGTAACTTACATGCATGTAACTTATGCATGGTAACTTTACAGTACATGCAGTTTCTTGCTTAAATCCTAAAATTAACATTATGTTTGCAATATTATGTACTATACAAAAAGCCAGTAACAAAATCTCACTAAAACCTCGAATGTTCACTCTTTTATTAACTGTAGTAACCGGTTTATCAATCCATAAGAGATAGCTGGATTATTATAACAGTTTCAAAGATTGTGTCATTGGTGGGATTTACACACATGATTTCAGATGTGAATCGTAAGCATTTATTTGATGCGCTGGTCATTTTAAGGTCTAAAGACCATTCTATCTATAAAATTACAAAATATATCACATTTTACATGGCACTTACACTTTACATAAAACAAGTACAGAAACAAAACGATAAATATGCTATAAAACACATACTCGATAAATTCTTGGGTTAATAGATTTCTGAAAAGTAGTAGTTTTAGATTCCTCAGATAGGATACCAAATATATCAAAATCGATTTCCTAATGCACTCATTGGCACAGACACCATTCACACTTACGTTTGACTGTAAAAATATTCACGAATTTTCACACTTAATATTCATAGTTATATCTACATTAGGTGGCGCCAAGATACACCCCATTCTTAACTTCACTGCACCGCGTTATAAAGGTTGAGCTGTTTACACACAAATGACACGGGTATTTCAGGGAAGCACTTGAAATTAAAACATCAAAAGAATACCACCACACGAATGGGTCAATTTACCTATCTGTCTGAGGGAACTAATGACTCCATGTTTTAACATTGTTGCTAGATTTACAAAGCTAGACCAGTTGTTTTGTAAGCGTACAACACCAAATTGTCCACTTTGTGGAGCTTCGTTTTCAAGCATGGTTTTTTAGAAGGTCTATCACAAGATATAGCGTGTTTGTCAATCCTGGCAGACATATAGGTCAACTGAGCACACTATCGCTAGTAACAAATATCCGAATTTTACAATAAACATAATACTGGAAAATATTAACAAATATCTAAATACACATAGTCAGATCTGTTTAAAAAAGTTGATACTCACTAGCACGCCATACGTTATTGTGTGAGAGCCCCCAGATTATCCCATGTACTCTCTCTCGAGACGGGTCAAGTTGATATGATAATACACACGTAGACCGAAAACATTACATGCTGCACATTTAGAGAGTATTTTACACGTACTACTCACTCACACGTTTGTACCACACACGGTATATTTCTTCCAACTCTGCTGTTGACACAGACTCGACTCAGCAAAAACAAGGCCAACTTTAAAATATGAGTCCACCTCATGCCATTATTTAAAAAAATTAAGGCTACGTAACTATCATCAATGTACTACCCAAAACGTTATGCTTTATTAAATTATAGTGTATAATAAAATATGTGTGGACTATTGAGTGTGAACCAGACCACATACTGGATTAATTAATTCCTCTTGCATAAAATTCAGGCCACGATTATTCGACTGACTCATTTCCAATACAATCTTTCGTATTCATATTTCATTGCACATAATTTTCACAGGCCAGTGTATGAAGTCATTACACACCTAAACTTGGACAGTGTGGTTCGTCTGCACTGCCCCAACCCAGGCAACCTCTATGTGTCAGCCTCCAGCTTCTTGCTTGTGATAATGTCATTGACCTCTGCGACGACCTGCAACTGGCTGCCGAATGCCGTCCGTTCAACCTTGTGCGCAGATATGCCATTCAGCTCGAGTAGATCTCTCAGCCTGCAGGAAACCCCACCGCACAATTCATTGGTGTGCGTGTAGACAATTTGCTGACATGTGCCAGAATCGCTTGCACGATGCACTGATGTGCACATATCTCTAAACAATTTCACTAGTCAATCCCAATTTTTGATGAAGATTTGGCATAGATATACGAAAGTGCATGTTGGCCTTAAAACCGCTGGGATTAGCATGCAGTTTAGCTACCGATTGTTAGCCTAGAGTACTAGGATAACCAGTGATACGCATGGTGTTACTGGAATGTGGGATGGTGTTATCGGCAATTTGGTAATCACAGTAGTACCTCTCGATCTCCTGGGTCTGACGGGCACAAAACTCCCGGAATTTTCCTAGCTCGTCTTCGACTGCCTCTCTCTCCCGCTTCTCACGGTGCAGCCTCTTCTCTGCCTGTGCAGTCATCGATAGGATAATTCCTGCACAACAGGTTGCAAATAAATGTGAGAACAAAAACCAAAAAAGCTCCAGAGGGTCGATCGAGACCCTCTTTCTTTAGTGTCTGCAGGCCAGATTTTCCAGCATGTCAAAAAATGTCTCAAGTTGAAATAAACAAAGTACTTCAAAATAGGTATAGCCAGTAAGTACCTCTCGACAAAAATTCTGGTGGGTTACTCCTACCCCTTCTCTCCTCTGCATGCATTCACCAGACCACCTCCCAACCTATTGGACCCTGCTCCTCACACGTGCTTTCACACGTCTATTCACGACAACGAACAGGAACAGTGGAAAAAATACACGGGGGCTCGGGGCGATTTAGCCCCCGAAATGTCAAAAAGAGCCCCGGAAATGCCAAAAAGACCCCTCGTAAATTTGCATAGAGTTCAATGCAAACCAAATTTTAGAGTGCTATTTTCATGCACGCGAGCTTGAAAAGTAGCCCCCGAAACATAAATTTTAATTTTTTCCCTGAACAGGAATGAAACAGCGTGTCAGCAATCAAACCAGGTCTATTATCCCAGACCGGAGGACGGTTCCCCGCAACGCATTCACCTCACATGCCTATTAATCAAGACAACCAAAAGGAATGAAACAGTGTCAGCAATTAAACCCGACCTTATGTCCCATCGGGAAACCAAGAGAATAAGTAAGTAAGTAATCAAACCAGGTCTATTATCCCCGATCGGAGGACGGTTCCCTCGTGACTCATTTACCGTTGACGATGCGTGCGATGCGCCACAGCCGCAGGATGACGAGCAGGTTGAGGCCGTTGACGGCGCCGCCTTTGTTCGTCGTGAACGCGATGTCGAGCGAGAACGCCACGACGACGACGACGGCGTCGAACATCTCCAGCTTGTGCTTGAAGAAGGAGAGTCGCATCGCGTACAGCTTCACGACGATCTCGACCATGAACAGACTGAGTATCGCTAGCGACGCGTAGTGCAGCACCTCGCCGATCGCGCTCTCGGACGCGTCCTCGCCGGAGTCTCCTGGTTCCATCTCAAACACCTTTAGGGAATACGTAGGTATGTATAGGCATATACTGGTTAATGTAGTGGCATGCTGAATTATTGCGTTCATCGAGAAATGTTCGTTTAGCCTTCTAAGTTGATAAATCACGGTGGAAATTTCATTATCACGTTTTCTTTGCTTGCCATGACTGAATAGGAACGCTGCTGCTTAGCTGCATTCAATGTAATTCTTTTGAATGACACCAGCACCAATAGCAGAAAATAATATGTAAGCAATTGCTTTTTGAAATCTGCTATGATGTTATTTTTGATAGTCTGCAACCAGAGGCTTGTGAAAGCAGAAGTGATAAATAAGAGGTGTTACCATGGTTACTATTATCTGATATCCTGATTAATTATATTAAAACTTGATTCTGATGATGAAATATTGAAATCTGTAATGATTCTTAACACTGCCGACTACCAGTGCTTTTTAGTGTTCTCAATGGACAAATGGACTGTTGAAATGTGAAAATTCCAGTTAAAAGGTTTCCATTTTACTATTAACTAAAGCATATATAAAAGAGAGTTCAGCGTGGATAACAGAAACATGAGCTTTAATTGGAATTTTCACACTTCAACTGTCCATTTGAACAGCATTGGGCTCTCTTCTTCTTCGCTGCAGTCTTTCGTACCATTGAGAACACTCGGGAACCACGTAACTTACAACATCCATGATTTTCACAACATACTAACATGATTGTACAACTACAGCACGGGTGTTGTTCGTGGAGTCACTACTACGAAGGCTAACGCACCTTTAGATCGACAAGCAGCTCGGCGATAACTAGCAGGACGTCGATGATGACGAGCACGACAATGAAGATCTGGAATCGCTGGCCGTGGATGAGCGCGTTTACGCGATCGTGCAGCGGCATCCGCGTGCGGAAGTTGTCCTCCTCCGACTCGACCGTCGACATCGACGTCGCGTCGTCTCTCACGATGACCTTCTCCAGATCCTCGGAGACCTTCTTGAAGCCTTGCACGCCTAGTCCTGATGATAAGACGAGATAACCTCATAACGTCATAACGTTTAGTCTTCAAAAAAGAACTATATGGAAGACATACAGAAACCAACAATTCATTCAAGAAGGATGAAGACAATTACAGTATGGAATGACAGAAACGATGTAACTAGATATGTATAGAATGTATTCAACACTAATTTTTTTAGATTTCTAATCTAATGATTTCTAATGATGACAGTAATGTAGAATGTACTGTAAATCGTAAGTACTCATGAGTCATGATTCCTCTGGCTCTGTTGCTTCTAGTTAGTAGTCGGCCACACAAGCACTTGAAACGTCTCAATTGAAAAAAAAAAGAGTAAATAAACACGAAATGTATTTACTACCAAAGTCTTAATGTTTCTCTACTCTATTTCGCCTATTATTGCCGATAATTACCCGTAAATGCTGGTCAAATGCTCATCTGCAACACATAACACCACACGCCCAACCTGTGCACAAACAACATGAATAAGAGAGCAGTAGGTAAGCGTGATCGCAAAATTCGCTCGACGCTCGCTTCATTTCACACGATCACAGAACAAAAACACATTTAACGGCTTCCATCTTAGTATCTATGTGTACATAAATGTTCACTTGTTCGAATTATAACTGTGGCCTTTGTTCTTACCTACTCCCACCAGAGATATCTCGTAAAATCCTGCAGGAAATGTTCTCTCCGTGAAAATGTAAAAAGGACGAATCATCCGAAAATCCCTAACGGCGCTACTTTCGATCGATCGCTGTAGTCGTGTGTGCGTGATGTCATGCCCGCGCGCATTGTGCTTGGCTTGGCGGGCCTCGAAACGGAGCTCGGAGGCCGGCAGCAGCTCATCCCGGCATGCAATGCGCCCCATTACTCGTGTATAAACACACATCTCGTCCTCTTTACATTTTCCCGGAGAGAACATTTCCTGCAGGATTTCACGAGATATCTCTGGCGGGAGTAGGTAAGAACAAAAGCCAGCGTTATAATTCGAACAAGTGAACATTTATGTACACATACCTACCAAGATGGAAGCCGTTGGATGTTTTCGTTCTGTAATCGTGTGAAATGAAGCGAGCGTCGAGCAAATTTTGCGATCATGCTTTCCTACCTGCTCTCTTATTCATGTTGTTTGTGCACAGCGCGGGCGTGCGGTGTACTTGCGTGTTGTAGATGAGCATTTGACTGGCATTTACAGGTGATTATACCTAGGCGAAATACAGTAGAGAAACATTAAGACTTTGGTAGTAAATACATTTCGTGTTTATTTACCATTCTTTTTTTTATTGAGACGTTCCAAATGCCTCTGCGTGCGGTGTACTTGTGTGTTGCAGATGAGCATTTGACCAGCATTTACGGGTAATTATCGACAATATTTAGGCGACATAGAGTAGAGAAACATTAAGACTTTGGTAGTAAATACATTTTGTGTTGATTTACCTTTTTTTTATTCAATTATTGAGACGTTCCATTTTCCAAGTACGTGCTTGTGCACTAACTTGACTAAGTCAGTAAGTGACACAGTAGGGCCCAAGAATAGAGAACATGGGTCCCAATAAAACCAATGTGCCTAACCCTAACCCTTCTCTATCCTTGAACCCACAGGAGTACTCAGTAGTCAGTCTTAGTGTCAGTACTGTCAGTAGTCAGTATTGACAGTAGATACAATAATGTAACCCAAACCCAAGAGGATAGGGGGGATCCTCTTGGGTTTGGGTTACATTATTGACTATTGTGTGTGAGTATTGAGTATTCTGATATGTAGTCTAAGTGTATCTATATTGACAGTAACACTGACAGTGACAGGTCATAATCTAACGCCGGATGGCGACCATATTAAATTTTCGTTTAACCACAATCACACCAGCACACGAATCTTACCTTTCATTCTAATTTCTATTGTATGACTTTCTACCTTAGTACCTATTATAAAAATATATCTGAAACAGCTGATTATCCTCGAACCTCGAACACAACAAAAAGAAAACACGACGACTGCCCACAATGCCCTACGATCAAAAAACACTTGCTTCATACCCTGCATAACATTTTCCGCAGGCTTAGAAATTTTGCAGCGTTACATGCGAGTACAAACTAGGGTACATTTTAAAAACAAGAGGCCGCTTCACATGTTTAGGGTGCTTATCAACAATATCATTATCAAGTGTAACAAATAAACAATATCTATTTTCTGCAATGGAACAGAATGATGTGAAGGACGACGAAAAAAGTGCAAGCGACAAGGTTGTTGTTCCAAAGACTGCAACACAGATTCAGCGTATGAAGCTAGAGAAGTTAATGAAGAACCCGGTAACATTAATCATTAATTTAGCATGATATGATATCACTATCACTATCAGTGTTAGTACTGACATAGATACAATAATGTAACCCAAACCCAAGAGGATAGGGTTACAAAGTGTCCCTATCCTTTTCTG
>NW_014577417.1:275365-287820 GCF_000485595.1 Priapulus caudatus
GAGAGAGAGAGAGAGAGAGAGAGAGAGAGAGAGAGAGAGAGAGAGAGAGAGAGAGAGAGAGAACGTGAAAGGAAATTAGCAGGGATGTAGGCCTAATGTGTCTCATCACATCTTTATTGGTAAGCAGGAAAGTTGTACATGTCAGATTTACCTGATCGATCTCATACTTGCTGTGATTTTTCAATGGGTATCAGGAAGATGAAAATGAAGCATACCACGAAAAGCTAAATAAACACAAGACGGAAGCCGAGGCACGGACTGCAAAGAAGCGTGCAAAGAGGCTAAAGAAAAAAGAAAAGATGAAGGAGAAGAAATTTAAAAAAGGAGGCAAGTTTCAGACAAATTTAGTGTTTAAATGTGAGATATTATATATCCAGAATGATGCCATTATTTGTAACAGACTGGTGCCACTGCATCAGATTGTCACTTGATTTATACGAGGTTTAAATTATAAATAACGATCAGTGACCTAATCTGACTTCTGACGCACATAGCTGCTGAGTCTGATATAGCTTGTAATCAACAGCAATTTTCAGCAGTTTGATAGTTATGCATCATAATCTGCTCTTGGTAAGTCACAGAATTAATATAGGCAAAGTGCTGTCAGCAGACAATATTAACACTGGCAACAACGCCATCGCTCGGTTGGAAATGGATATTTCATGTCTTTTTTTTATAATTCCGTAGTTGAGAAATACTGTAATTGAATGTCAATCTTTGGTTGTGTACTGAATTTAGACTTGAACAACTAAATATTTGACATGTTTGACACATTGCAGATGATCGTGCCGGGGATGAGGCGAGACGGCAGAAAGAATCGGATGAATCGGGGAGCTCCGACGCGGATCGTTCTGACACGTGATTGGTGACGCAGCGCACGTGACAGGTGCTGTCATTAGAACCTTGGGAAACGCTTTTGATTACATACGAGGACAATCGAAGTGTCCAACGTCGCTTTTATAATCACAATACGAAAGTGGTTATGCCTATTTTGATCGTACCATAGCCCTAATTCAGTGCAGAAAAGTTGCATTGCAAGCTAAGAACACGAGGATTATTCACAAGCCAAGAAGTTGTTAGTTTTAGAGGTCAGCAATCATATTTTTGACATGAGCTATTGTAAATATATGTGTGATCTTGATATGGGCATCAATATCAAGATGTAGGATTAGAAAAGGAGTATGTATGTACAACCACACATATTTCTATATTTTGTGTGGAACAAATCATTATATCATGAGAAGAATCTGTATATAAGTAGAACATAACAGTTTTTTGTTTTATTAAAGAATATATTTTATATCATTATGTAAAGATGAGATTAAATGTCCGAACATATAAGAATAATAATTTTCATAATTAGCCATCACCTAATTAGAATTAATCACATTTGTATTTCTAAAATTAACTTGTCAAAGGTACAAATTCCTACATACAACCAACCAGGCATGTGATTTCCTAATTCAAACACTCGCGCGATTGTGAATTCACGCGTTGTCTACACAATTCTCTGGACCCAATCATAACACAGATCAACCTAAATATAAGGAACGCACTTTGACATGACATCCCCAATTGAAAGTTGGGTAATTATCGGTTGCCCCAACATCGATTTACCAATGATTATATAGTATCAATAAAGCAATCATACTTGACCATCTGTCCAGATCTATGGTGCCCTGTAGTAGCACGACTGGCACAATAAAACTACCGATTGAAAATCCCACGAAGAATCGACGATGATGATGATGTAATGCTCACTTGAACGGAATCCACTTCACGAGTTCGAAACAGACCTGAAGAAGACAAAATCCAAGATGTCCACAAGTCTGCTAAAACCAACTTCTCACATAAAACTATATTGTGTAGCTACTAAGGCGTGCATGCACATGCATGAAACCAGCAAAGAACAGTACAAAGCATTAACTAATCAAATACGCAGACAAACAGCTACATATAACACACAAACAAAACAACATCACGGCGAAACAGACAGAGATATGCACAATACAGCGCGAAGCTAAAAAATTATGCCTGTTAAATGAAAATGCAAAGGCGTATCGTGGGCACAGGACCCTGCCAGACGTACAAACAGGTCTGAGAATGATACACGACAAAGCCAGATTCGAACGCGTAGAGAACGGACGCGGCGCGGCGAGACACAAGCATTGCCAGGGGGCGCTCACCTCGACGGCGATGAGTATGATGATCATCCACTCAAGGCGGGTGTGGTGCCGATCGCTGAGGTGATCCTTCAGCAGCTGCGCGAGCTCACAGCACAGATTCAGCTTCTCATTCATCACCTGCAAACACATCCCTATGTCAGCGCCCTCCAGTGGGGAAACGTGCAAACATCTCACGGTTGCCGGACTAACGTGTGAGCGCCCTCCAGTGGGGAAACGTGCAAACATCTCACGGTTGCCGGACTAAACGTGTGAGCGCCCTCCAGTGGGGAAACGTGCAAACATCTCACGGTTGCCGGATTAAACGTTTGAACGCCGGCTACTGGGGAGACACCAAGCGATTTCTCATCCATGGCATGGATTAACTACAGACCTGCCAACCTGTGATTCATGAAAATAGTAAGGATTTTCTTTTATTGCAGCAGGCGGCCATTTTGTTTGTATGTTATGCGCGCAATGAATGATGGGACTAACTCTAGATCACGCGAGAACAACGTGAACGCGTGATCCAATATGGCTGCGCCCACAATCGCCAGATATTTTTCGCCTCACAATGTAAAAAACACATTAATTTTCAAGTCGTAAAAAATCGTAAGTTTTTCAGTTTGATCGTACATTCGTAAAAACATCTTGGAATTAGTAAGGAATACGAAAAAATCGTAAGGGTTGGCAGGTCTGCACACATCATGAAGCCAGTGTTTTGAAGGCGCCATTTGCATATTAGTTGTTGCTATAATTAAATATGCCATGGTGTTACGATGTGTTCAATTCTAATTTTCTATGCTACAACACCATAAATTCTTAGTGTTTTCTCAAGTTGGCGTAATCAGTAACATATATATGCTATTAGGTGAGACTACATTTTGCGCCATAGTTTTCCAGGCTTTGCATTTTCGAGCAATGATTTCGAAATCCTGGCTTCTAATGATCGGTGCACAAACTCACCCTGGTCCTTCTGGCAATGTTCAGATGGATACACATCTTCTCGTAGATCGGTTCGAGATGCTCCCTGTCCCAGTAGAAGTCAGGAGTGTCGAGCAGGTCCGAGCTCAAGTTTATCAGATGTCTGACGAGGTGACATATAGTCAGCATAATTTATAGATGCATATATTCTCTAATAGAGGGCACTACCTTTTCTTTATATATATTTACATATATATATACATATATATATATACACGCACGCACACACACATAATGGTATTATGGATAAATTGTTTCTTTACCAATAGGTCGTGTTAGTGGACATATCTATCAAGGTAACATGCCCTTGTCCAGATACGCAATCACGGAACCGATGAGGAATGATATTAATTCATCGTCAGTTCACTGATCTGACACCCACCTGAGCGCGAACAGCTCTCCTGTCTTACGCAGCACGTCTTCCCGTGAGATTGTCATCTGCTTCCCTAACTTCATCGTATCAGTGACCCACTTTATCGATTCGACGTAGCGGTCGAGTGAGGCTTCCCAGATGCCCAGCTTCACTAAAAACAAACGACGCATTAGGGCTTTTACTTCTTTCGAGTTATCGGTTATAGTTACAGTATCGTATAAATAAAGATACGTATCTCATACAGAGTATATTACTATACAATGTGCTACTTACCGGACAAGACCATGGAGTTAGAAAAAGCATACTTGTCGAGCTGTGGTGATACATCTGCATTCAGAAAAATGCGACCCTTTGACAGTTTCGATGCCAAACTGAAAGAACAAGTAGGAAACGAGTGTCACCACGAGCAGCGAGGATGCAGGGATAAATCTGTTTAATTCCAACTTAGTTTCTACTAAACTAGCGGGATACCCGGCGTTGCCCGGGGACATCAGTGGCGTTACTCAGTTGGTGACCGCTTGGTTGAAAGGAAAATACCCAAAAAAATCGAACTATCTATCTATCCATGCATCCATCCCAGCAGCCATGCATCCATCCCATTCCATCCCATCCCATCCCATCAGACCGCATCCCATCCCATATCCCATCCCATCTCATCCCATGCCATGTCTTGCCATCCAATCCCATGCCATGCCATGCCGTGCCATCCCAAACAGTAAAAAATAAGAAGAAATCAAAAAATAAAATAAATTAAAATTAAAAATTAAAATTAAAAATTGAAAAATTGAAAATAATACATACTAAAGAGGTAGGTAAAGGGAAAAAAGAAAAAAAAGGGCAAATAAGTTCCCCAGCTGGGACTCGAACCCGGAATCCCGGTGTAGGAGACAGATGTTCTAGCGATTAGGCCACTGCGCCGTTAAGGGTATAGACCATGGATTCACACGTACGTGATGTTAATCTGTACGCACCGCCATTTATTGATGAATAGAATTTTTATCAATTTTTAACCTTTTTAAATTTTTGTTTCAGCGATAACCACCTCCCAGACGTGCTGATTCTGAAAATATCTTTAGTTTTCCTCTAGGCTGCGGAGTTCTCTAGTTATGCGAGTACGGACTAATTCGGCTGAACAATACTTACGTAACTTACGTAACTAGTTACGCATCTTAATTTTCAGAGGGCGATTTTTTTCGTCTAGGAACGTCTAGAATTTCATCCGGTATAGGAAATCGGCCTCTCAAAACTGCATCCAGATCGCTTGGGCGGTTTGGCCGGGCATAGGGGACATACATACATACACACATACATACAAACTGAAATATAGATTAGATTACTTTATCTCAGTACCACTGTTTGTAACTGCCTTAAATTGAAAAACGGTGTGGCAAAACGCCATTACGCTTCTAGATCTGAAGACGGAAGAGGAATAGATCAATGATCTGAATATCAGTAAGACTATAAATGTGTTGAGAGAACGATATCCAGTCAAACCTGTTGCAACGGTCCTCTCTATAAACTATCTATAAAGGACACTGCCGGCATTTCCCTAGGGTGACAGTTATACAGTGAGACCAAATCTTTAGAACAAACACCTGTCTGCAAAAGACAGTTTTAACATTTCTGTAAAGTGGTGGTTATTCAGCGCATCCAGCCTCTATAGAATGGACACCTGTCTACACAGGATGCTTTTGGCATTTCCCTGGACCAACCTTCACAAACAGGTTTGACTGTATGCTGACTAGGAAGTCACTGTGAGATTGATACACTCACTCGACATATGTATACTTCATCTCTTCCCTCTCACGGTCAGTTATCTCATCCTCATAAGATGACTCCTCAAACTCGCGCAGAAACCGTCTCAGTGTGTTCCTCTGTAATGTTTTCCACATCGCATTATTCGCTACACTCAAGTTGCTGCCTCCAACCGAGTTCAGTATCAAATCACATTATTCCCCAGTGCTCGAACTACTCCCATCAAGTGACATTGAGTACTGCACACACAGGGCATCAATACTTGGTAAGGTTTCAATGAACTTGGGCTATGAGAACATAAACATCAGAAATCAACAACACGATTGAAGTAAGTGATGACTCTTACTACGATACTTTAGAATAGATATATGACACGTGAAACAGACATTTTGTCAAAAGTAGCCTACGTGGTACGGTTGCAGATTTGGGGCAGAGGCAATCTTTCTTACCTGTGACCACAGCACAAGATACTCCGCAATTAAACTACTATAATGTGGCCCATAGTGTGGAGCTAAGGAACTATTACTATGTTTCGATACCAACCTCCAACTCTGGAACATTCCAGAAGACAACAGAGCCTTCTCGAAACATGTAGATCTCTCTTGGCTCTGTGCCGACAGTGTACTTTGCAGTGACATGTAGAGAATCATGCATGTCTGAAAAAGGCAAGCGATAACTTGCAGGTGTAGTGCGAATCTCGGTTGTTTTTCTTTGTAACTGGAAAGAGAAATATAGTTCATGTAAGGATGAGTATTGAGTAATGTGTTATTAGGTGCAAGTGGTACACACCTTCGGGCATGGAGGATAACTTATAGAGGCCCTGTTGCTGCAAGGCTGCACTCAGTCTCTCGAGATCATATTCCTCGGCCGTTGCATATGCAGAAACATCCCACTCCTCCTTCTGTAACACGTGACCCTTATTAAAATATATTACATTAAAGAATAATACTTGATGTAAGAATATTCATCAAAGTTCTCCCCAGGTTTTCCCCAGGACTTTCAGAAGGCATGTCGGGTAATAAGGTTCAGCACTAAATTTTTACATGCCATTACATTTTTTCATTAAATTACATGCAATAAAGATTTGATAATAATAATAATAATAAATGCTGATCGGAGTTAGTTTCGCATTGTAAACAGGCTCAATACACAGATAAACTTAATCAGGAGATGTATACTTCAAGCTGTGTGAACCCAGCATGACTCTTGGGACTGTCAAAAGTAAGCGCATTTGGAAATTAGAGAATGTCAATTAGGAAATTAAGGTATGTTGGGGGATTTATGGAATGTCACAAATTAGCACCAGCTTTGAAAGTATGTCGGACCAGACCTGCGTTAGGCATGGGGAGAATCCTGGATTATAACAGAAAAGGACAGCCTAACATTGATCAAATGACATGTTGAAAATACAGAGTGGCTATATGCCCGGCAGCCGGCATATATATATCTGACGGCTGCCGGGCACGGTCTTCAATTTCCTAGATGCCCGGCAGTTTTTAATTTTCAGCATTATCTCAAGTAAACAAGGGTTAGGGTTAGGAACTGCCGGGCATTTAGGAAATCGAAGACCGTGCCCGGCTGCCAGGTATATAGCCACAGCGTTGAAAATAATCTCACCACGACACGTCATTCAAACAATGACAGCATGTTCCAGCAAAGTTCATGCACCTATCAATATAATTTCAGCTATAAAGACCAAGGTCAATTAAACTTAAAGATGTCACAAATGCCAAAATCTTGAACAACGTACAGTGTTTCAGTATCTTATCATTATATTATCAGTACCAGAGGTATTTTTGATGCACTATCATCTTCTTCTTCCACTACAGCTCTCTTCTTGATTGGTCTTTTGGTATCTAGTGCGGATATGTGCTTTTGGATGCCACCAACAGTAGCTGACAGATGTCTTTGCGATGAACAATCGATCAAGGAACATTTGAGAAGCAGGCTGGACTGTGTATGCTTATAAACGATGGCCGACGAACTCAAAGCTAGCCGTGAAATACCACTACTTCCGTGCCTAATAGCCAACACTGAAATTCCAGCGTTTAAACGATTTGAAACCCCTTCTTTTACCAATGATGACACGTTTGGACACAACTCGTTTCGTAATAACTGCGTAGAGAGTTGGCGACCTAGAAGAAGTACATTTTTAAACACCTTACTTGACATTCTTATAAAAATAACTCGTTATTGTATCAGCAATAACCAGACACAGTGACACATATATTATCACATCCGTAGATACGTGACCTACATCTATGCCCACATCACTGATACAGGTACTAACTGGATAGATAGACCAGATAGACTAAATACTTAGTATTTTCTACACGTAGTCGTAGAATTTACAGAGGCGCCCATGTGCGATACCAGCGCCGACTAACGGTAAATATAGCAATCATTTCACCACATCACGGCGAGGATGAAGTTTTATTTATTTCACTCTCTAAGAAACGGTTATACATCGAATGTGTATTGATGTTAGCCTAGGATAACCTTTATCCAGGATCCAGTGGCGTAGGGGGCTCCAGTGGCGTAGGGGGCTCCAGAATTTTTTAACACGGGGGGGGGCATAAACAGCGAACAGCGCAAAATAGTGGATCGATGAATTAATATGTTAATGGTTCCTCCGCCTCCCTCTCCACACGTCTGTGCTCCCCACCTCTAGCTCTGCGATCTTTGTTTTGGGTGCCATGCATGCAAAAAGGTGACATTTGTGTTCGTTGTTCTCTGCTCCCGTTCGTTGTTCGCTGTTGTGACTGTTCAGTGGCGGATCCAGAAGTCCAAGGAGGAGGTGTGTATGTGTGAAAAACAGGCGGGCCGGGGTAAGGAGGTTCTCCAGAAAATTTTGAAAATGTAGATAGCAGAAGATGGTATTTGAGGCACTTTTGAGTACATGTACAGCCTTCAGTCTGACTACGACAATTCTCTTTTTAGTAGATTTTTTAATTTTAATTTTTAATTCTTTAACTTTTGGATCAACAGGAGGGGGCCATGGCCCCCTTTGGCCCTCTCCTAACTACGCTACTGTCTGGATCGGTCAATGTATAGGTAGGTAGCAATGCAGTGTTGTAGTGGTAAATTATTTTTTGGGTATACTCCCTTATACTGATAGCTCAATCATCGAAGCAACAAGCCAATGACGAGGCGCTGCGCCGTGGTGGTGATTCACAAACACAGTGCCCCCCCCTCCCTCCCAAGTGACCCAACCCTGACCAGATCAAAATTACAAAGAAACATACACAATCAAATCATCTTTCACAATAAATATGTAGGAAAGCGCCAGTTCCCATCAGTCTATATTAGTTCGTATTCTATAATAGTTCGCGGCACGAACGCAATCACAATAAACCACTTCCATCACATATATAATGGTGATTCCGCCGCGATGCCCACCTGCCCCGTCTCTAGGGACCAGAGACTTGTTGACGCCTAATGCGCAGGTAGAGACTCTCGGCTCTCATCCTTTAAGCAGCACGGTCCAGTTTTCACCTAGCTCCTACACCCTATCCCAGCCACACTTTTTCGCTTCTCCGTTCTGCCTTGGTATTCTCACACCAGTCCTCGATCTTAACTATCTTCACGTATCTTCTCACGTATCCTCACGTAGCCTCTCACGTATCTTCTGCCTGCCGTCTTCACCCCGGCCGAGCGTCTCAGTGAAGATCCGCGATAAAGTACGAGATTATTGTTAGTCGGTTACATTTCTGATGCTACCCGTAATGGGACTTCCCACATGCTAAACCGTAGAGCCTGGATCGGGAAGAGAAACACTTCCTTAGAAATATCCCCTCAAAATTTTAATGTAAGGTTTTGCAAAAGGCATCAAAATTTGAAGCATTGGTGAGTCATGTCTTCTGACCAATCGTTGCATAAGCGCTAACTATATGTCTAATTATTTACCAAGACACAAAATAATCCAAAAATGATCAAGCCGTTGTCATAGTATTGATTTTCTAGTTCTAGTTTCTGCAATACTCATCAAATGTAATATCATGATAAAGTGTCTGAGGTAATTTAATTGTTTATACCGATTTTTATAAGACACACTGTCATAGACCTCCAAATGTTTTGTTTGGTAAAGAGGCAATGTACAAGTAGATCATATCCTTACTCATTTCGTACATTTTGTTGTGTAGCTTGAACAAAATATACATAGCTGACGAATACGGTAAACATACAGTCACGGTTCAGTCGCACAGAGCAAAACCGCTACACTGGCATAGCCTGGGCGCCGCGCGCCACGTGCGCTCCGCCGGCCCTTGGAGGCCGCCCCATCAATGTCGATAATACGTACGTTTGATTTGTCAAAAGTTAGTCGCGTATATGGATAGCCAACACAAATTAATTCTATGGAACACCACGCGCAGCGTATGAATGTCGACGATTTTCATAATTCGTAGATCTACTAGAGTCTACATTTATTTTATTTTTTGTATTTATAGCCTAATTATTTTTTTAGGTATACGTGCGTATACCCAAAAATGTCCTTTTTTTAAGTATACGGCGTATACATAAGTATATTCTCCATTACATCACTGGGTTAAAGGCTATCTTAGCATAGATTTCTGTAATTAATTGTTATTATTAGACCTGTGTTTATAATTAGGAGAGCGCTCTAGCCTCCTGTAGTGTGCAAAATGGCTACTTCATCCGCTCCCGCCCGCGAAATTTTTTTTCCCACGAGAGTTCCGGACCCACCACAGATAGTGTTTTGTAATATATGGTGCGTATATAAGACGGACCTGGTTGTATTATAGTTAGTGTTAGGGTTAGGGTTAGATTTAGGGTTAGGGTTAGGTTGTATAAATTTTGCATTGTTGCTTCGAGGTAGTCGAGTGAATGGAGTGCGCTGATTGGCTGGGGTCCGGAACTCTCGTGGGAAAAAAAATTTCGCCTCCCGCCCATCCCCTTGCCTCCATTGTCTTTCGCTCAGCCTCCTTCTTTTTCTCCCGCCCCAGCTATCCTCCCTGCTGCCTTTTCACAGTCTTCCAACACTCACTCTCTCTCTCAGCAAGCTATATTATGCAGTTGTCTTCAGTCCGTATTGTACGCGTGAAACGGTGCTCGCGCATGCGCAATATCTCTCTAGAATATTAATATTTTGCGAAAATTATGCATTTAGAACAGAGAGGAGTTATTCTAGCATAAATTTTTATGATAAAATTCCATCAGTACATCTCACTTAAGAAACAGGAGGATGATCCTGCATTTAAGGTCCCCACTACATAGGCCCTATCCCAGACAGTACATAATCTGGCTACGTTAGTGTGTTAGCGCATGCGCAATATCTCACTAAAAGAGTTATAATTTGTGATTATTATAAATTTAATATGGTTATGGTATCTCAGCATAGATTTTTGTAATTAATTTTTATCAGTAGACCTGTGTTTATAATTAGGAGAGCGCCCTAGCCTGTAGGGTGCAAAATCCCTACTTCATCCGCTCCCGCCCACCCCCTTGCCTCCATTGTCTCTCACTCAGCCTCCTTCTTTTTCTCAAGCCCCAGCTATCTTCCCTGCTGTCTTTCCCCAGTCTTCCAACACTCATTCCCTCTTTCAGCAAGCTATATATTATGGAGTTGTCTTCAGTCCGTATAATATTGTACGCCTGAAACGGTGCTCGCGCATGCGCAATATCTCTCGAAAATATTAATATTTTGCGAAAATTATGCATTTAAAATAGAGAGGAGGTATTCTAGCGTAGATTTCTATAGTAAAATTCCATCAGTAGATCTCACTTAAGAATCAGGACGATGATCCTGCATGTAAGGTCCCCGCTGCATATCCCAGCCAGTACATAATCTGGCAACGTTGGTGTGTTAGCGCATGCGGAATATCTCAATAGAAAAGTTATATTTTGTGATTATTATGAATTTAATATGGTTAGGGGGTATCTCAGCAAAGATTTCTTTAATTAATTGTTATCAGTAGACCTGTGTTTGAAATTAGGAGAACGCCCTAGCCTGTAGGGTGCAAAATCCTTACTTCATCCGCTCCCGCCCATCCTCTTGCCTTCATTGTTTTTCGCTCAGCCTCCTTCTTTTTCTCCCGCCCCAGCTATCTTTCCTGCTGCCTTTCCCCAGTCTTCGAACACTCACTCCTTATCTCAGCAAGCTATATTATGCAGTTGTCTTCAGTTCGTATTGCACGCATGAAACGGTGCTCGCGCATGCGCAATATCTCTCGAGAATATTAATATTTTGCGAAAATTATACATTTAAAATAGAGAGGAGGTATTCTAGCATAAATTTCTATAATAAAATTTTATCAGTAGATCTCACTTAAGAATCAGGACGATGATCCTGCATGTAAGGTCCCCGCAGCATATCTCAGCCAGTACATAATCTGGCTACGTTAGTGTGTTAGCGCATGCGCAATATCTCACTAAAAGAGTTATATTTTGTGATGATTATGAATTTAATATGGTTAGGGGGTATCTCAGCATAGATTTCTGTAATTAATTGGTATCAGTAGACCAGTGTTCATAATTAGGCGAGCGCCCTAGCCTGTAGGGTGAAAAATCCCTACTTTATATGCTCCCGCCCACCCCATTGCCTCCATTGTCCTTCACTCAGCCTTCATCCTTATCTCTCGCTCCAGCTATCTTCCCTGCTGCTTTTCCCCAGTCTTCCAACACTCACTCCCTCTCTCAGCAAGCTATATTATGCAGTTGGCTTCAGTCCGTATTGTACGCTTGAAACGGTGCTCGCGCATGCGCAATATCTCTCGAGAATATTAAATATTTTGCGAAAATTATGCATTTAAAATAAAGAGGAGGTATTCTAGCATAGATTTCTATAATAAAATTTCATCGATACATCTCACTTAAGAAACAGGACGATGATCCTGTATGTAAGGTGCCCACTGCATATCCCGGCCAGTACATAATCTGGCAACGTTAGTGTGTTAGCGCATGCGCAATATCTCACTAGAAAAGTTATATTTTGTGATGATTACAAATTTTACCATATTTTGCTATTGTCGGATAGCCCGTCCATGGTTTGAATTCATAATTTCGCCTCATGCTCTATATTTTCAGCGCCAGCGGGCATGCGCAATCCGACCAATTTCCTTGTGAAACTGATTGCCGAAATGCACAACCCAAGTTTTCTGGATACCCTCTAGATGTATATGCTACTTCCTCTTATATGCACCAAATTTTCGAATACATTAAAA
>NW_014577417.1:287845-295660 GCF_000485595.1 Priapulus caudatus
CCTTGCAATAGCCACAACTGCTGAACGCACCGATTATACGGCTTTGGCTTATACTAGGACCCGTTGAAGCTAATAGCTCCTGGAGAAAGGCAGCGAATACGTAAAAGATTGCCGCTGCGCGGCGTTGCGCGCTTCGCGCGGATATCCGGGCTGCAGATCGTCCAGTGGCGTAGGGGGCTCCAGTGGCGTAGGGGGCTCCAGAATTTTTTAACACGGGGGGGGGGCATAAACAGCGAACAGCGCAAAATAGTGGATCGATGAATTAATATGTTAATGGTTCCTCCGCCTCCCTCTCCACACGTCTGTGCTCCCCACCTCTAGCTCTGCGATCTTTGTTTTGGGTGCCATGCATGCAAAAAGGTGACATTTGTGTTCGTTGTTCTCTGCTCCCGTTCGTTGTTCGCTGTTGTGACTGTTCAGTGGCGGATCCAGAAGTCCAAGGAGGAGGTGTGTATGTGTGAAAAACAGGCGGGCCGGGGTAAGGAGGTTCTCCAGAAAATTTTGAAAATGTAGATAGCAGAAGATGGTATTTGAGGCACTTTTGAGTACATGTACAGCCTTCAGTCTGACTACGACAATTCTCTTTTTAGTAGATTTTTTAATTTTAATTTTTAATTCTTTAACTTTTGGATCAACAGGAGGGGGCCATGGCCCCCTTTGGCCCTCTCCTAACTACGCTACTGTCTGGATCGGTCAATGTATAGGTAGGTAGCAATGCAGTGTTGTAGTGGTAAATTATTTTTTGGGTATACTCCCTTATACTGATAGCTCAATCATCGAAGCAACAAGCCAATGACGAGGCGCTGCGCCGTGGTGGTGATTCACAAACACAGTGCCCCCCCCTCCCAAGTGACCCAACCCTGACCAGATCAAAATTACAAAGAAACATACACAATCAAATCATCTTTCACAATAAATATGTAGGAAAGCGCCAGTTCCCATCAGTCTATATTAGTTCGTATTCTATAATAGTTCGCGGCACGAACGCAATCACAATAAACCACTTCCATCACATATATAATGGTGATTCCGCCGCGATGCCCACCTGCCCCGTCTCTAGGGACCAGAGACTTGTTGACGCCTAATGCGCAGGTAGAGACTCTCGGCTCTCATCCTTTAAGCAGCACGGTCCAGTTTTCACCTAGCTCCTACACCCTATCCCAGCCACACTTTTTCGCTTCTCCGTTCTGCCTTGGTATTCTCACACCAGTCCTCGATCTTAACTATCTTCACGTATCTTCTCACGTATCCTCACGTAGCCTCTCACGTATCTTCTGCCTGCCGTCTTCACCCCGGCCGAGCGTCTCAGTGAAGATCCGCGATAAAGTACGAGATTATTGTTAGTCGGTTACATTTCTGATGCTACCCGTAATGGGACTTCCCACATGCTAAACCGTAGAGCCTGGATCGGGAAGAGAAACACTTCCTTAGAAATATCCCCTCAAAATTTTAATGTAAGGTTTTGCAAAAGGCATCAAAATTTGAAGCATTGGTGAGTCATGTCTTCTGACCAATCGTTGCATAAGCGCTAACTATATGTCTAATTATTTACCAAGACACAAAATAATCCAAAAATGATCAAGCCGTTGTCATAGTATTGATTTTCTAGTTCTAGTTTCTGCAATACTCATCAAATGTAATATCATGATAAAGTGTCTGAGGTAATTTTATTGTTTATACCGATTTTTATAAGACACACTGTCATAGACCTCCAAATGTTTTGTTTGGTAAAGAGGCAATGTACAAGTAGATCATATCCTTACTCATTTCGTACATTTTGTTGTGTAGCTTGAACAAAATATACATAGCTGACGAATACGGTAAACATACAGTCACGGTTCAGTCGCACAGAGCAAAACCGCTACACTGGCATAGCCTGGGCGCCGCGCGCCACGTGCGCTCCGCCGGCCCTTGGAGGCCGCCCCATCAATGTCGATAATACGTACGTTTGATTTGTCAAAAGTTAGTCGCGTATATGGATAGCCAACACAAATTAATTCTATGGAACACCACGCGCAGCGTATGAATGTCGACGATTTTCATAATTCGTAGATCTACTAGAGTCTACATTTATTTTATTTTTTGTATTTATAGCCTAATTATTTTTTTAGGTATACGTGCGTATACCCAAACATGTCCTTTTTTTAAGTATACGGCGTATACATAAGTATATTCTCCATTACATCAATGGGTTAAAGGCTATCTTAGCATAGATTTCTGTAATTAATTGTTATTATTAGACCTGTGTTTATAATTAGGAGAGCGCTCTAGCCTCCTGTAGTGTGCAAAATGGCTACTTCATCCGCTCCCGCCCATCCCCTTGCCTCCATTGTCTTTCGCTCAGCCTCCTTCTTTTTCTCCCGCCCCAGCTATCCTCCCTGCTGCCTTTTCACAGTCTTCCAACACTCACTCTCTCTCTCAGCAAGCTATATTATGCAGTTGTCTTCAGTCCGTATTGTACGCGTGAAACGGTGCTCGCGCATGCGCAATATCTCTCTAGAATATTAATATTTTGCGAAAATTATGCATTTAGAACAGAGAGGAGTTATTCTAGCATAAATTTTTATGATAAAATTCCATCAGTACATCTCACTTAAGAAACAGGAGGATGATCCTGCATTTAAGGTCCCCACTACATAGGCCCTATCCCAGACAGTACATAATCTGGCTACGTTAGTGTGTTAGCGCATGCGCAATATCTCACTAAAAGAGTTATAATTTGTGATTATTATAAATTTAATATGGTTATGGTATCTCAGCATAGATTTTTGTAATTAATTTTTATCAGTAGACCTGTGTTTATAATTAGGAGAGCGCCCTAGCCTGTAGGGTGCAAAATCCCTACTTCATCCGCTCCCGCCCACCCCCTTGCCTCCATTGTCTCTCACTCAGCCTCCTTCTTTTTCTCAAGCCCCAGCTATCTTCCCTGCTGTCTTTCCCCAGTCTTCCAACACTCATTCCCTCTTTCAGCAAGCTATATATTATGGAGTTGTCTTCAGTCCGTATTGTACGCCTGAAACGGTGCTCGCGCATGCGCAATATCTCTCGAAAATATTAATATTTTGCGAAAATTATGCATTTAAAATAGAGAGGAGGTATTCTAGCGTAGATTTCTATAGTAAAATTCCATCAGTAGATCTCACTTAAGAATCAGGACGATGATCCTGCATGTAAGGTCCCCGCTGCATATCCCAGCCAGTACATAATCTGGCAACGTTGGTGTGTTAGCGCATGCGGAATATCTCAATAGAAAAGTTATATTTTGTGATTATTATGAATTTAATATGGTTAGGGGGTATCTCAGCAGGATTTCATCACCTAAACGGACAGCAGAAACCGCAGCGATTTCTACTTGACAATTTCCACGTTTGCATTTAACAATGTCCTCGTGCAATGCAATCGCTGCGGCCGAGAAAACAACAGACGATATGAATCCTGTCAACCATGTTCGAATACCAATCAGCTCAAAATGCATTTGAACAACGCCTTACGGGAGTCATTTTTACTCGAAAGTCTCTTTTAATTGAAATTTATTAATTGTGACTAAAAAGTCTCCTAGAAAATATTGACCGCTACGCTTCATTCTAACGTTGCGATTTCTCCCAACAATACTCCCGTTAATTGTATGTGACTTGTGCGGTCGGTGTTTTATATCCATAATGTCAGAAGTAAGATAATTAGGAAGGAGAATAGTAAAATTTCTTTATATATCTACGTTCTGATCATATATTTCCTCAAATAACCTTGGCCAGATTATGTATGTTCGCCGCCATTAAGAATTTCTATAGTGTAGCTGTACTAACCCAATTGTAGGCAGCCACATGGATAATACTCTGAATTTCAATCGCCGAGCATGCAAGAACGAAATTAGAAAATGCAGATCCAATGAAGCGGAGGCTGTGGTCCAGCAAAGTAGAAAGAAAACGGCCCCGCGAGAAAGAGGATGAACCGAGCCGCGAGAGCGTGCGAATGAGCGAACACGGCATAGGATGAGAAAGCGGGTTAAAGATAGAATTTGCATGGATACAGCGCATATACTTATCATGGCCAAATGTAACACATCCATCTTGCGTTAGCTGTGACGTCATTACGTTCACTAACATATCGGCGAACTAGTTACAGTTTTTCAATGATATTCAGCAGCCCTCGCGAATATAATACCCTTAGTGACTAAAATATATCAGAAGCTGAATTGGGTAGCTGATGCGAAGACCGGCAGCGTTACAGGTGCATGCCGACAGCCAGTATATTAGAGCCAGCGGCTTTATACATATATTGCGGAAACCACTATGCTTTGTGTTATCAGTTTGTCGTACATCGTTACATGCACTGTATGCGTTAATCAATAATATGTTACAACATACATCTAGTACCCTTGTGCTCTGCTGTCTTCACTATCGCCGCGAACCACGGCGTGTGTATGTGTAAAACTGTTCGAACAATCATTACACAAGCGATTGACTGAAAAGCCTGCCCTGGATTTTATTATGCACTGCGCCATCACTGCCATTACCCTCAGCCAAGTGTACAATTACACCACTCACCCCCACGCCTGCAGCCCACCGCCAGGCTCTCACCACGCTACCACCACTACGACCACCTCCCACAGCCACCGTCAACACGCCACAAGCCCACCACCACTACCGCCACCCGCCACGAGCCACGCCCACCGCCACTCAGCCACACCACTACCGCACCGTACAGCCACCGCAACACCACCACCTCAGCCGCACCGCCTCACAGCCACCGCCACCACCAACTTACCGCACCGCCGCACAGCCACCGCCACCACCACTTACGCGACAGCGGCTACAGCCACCGCACGCCACCGCCACCGCTACACACCACCACAGTCACCGCCACCGCACCACAACTATAATGCCACCACTATCTAAAAATGCCACTACGATTACTGCTACTAATAATACGTATTGAAATCACAGTCATCGGATTTTTAGCAACTCTTATAAGATGGTGATAAAATGCCTTCGCCTGTTAACTCAACATTATATAAACTGGTATAGGTGTCCTCCTGCGCCGTTAAGCAGTATGCGCTATTAACATACAAATTAGCAACAGCAAGAAGAAGGCCATGGCTGGGTGGATGCTGGAGCGAAAGTAGATTCAATTACAAACTCCCCTATAATATGGCATCACGCAGTGCTGATAGAGTAATTTGTTTTGCTTTCATCGCTTTATAAGTTTTAAACGCATGGACTTGCCGCGAAAAGAAAACTTGCGAATCTTGCCCACTTTCAGTATAGATAATTGATTTATAGAACAACGGATTACATTAATAGTTTAATCATGCTAGTACGATGTTTAGTTGCCGGTCGAAATTAAATTACCACTACCCGGTGCTGACATCCAAATGTTATTACGTAATCGCGGGAGTGTGGTACGTCTCCGACTGCTGGCATGCCACTCTGCCTTGCGCTTTCACGTTACGAGTGTAGAGTCGCGAGCACTCGCCGAGAAGTGGCATGAGTAGCTGACGCATGAATGAAACATGATCATTGGTTCCCGCATATCACCGCGCGCATACTTGTTGTTTTCATTTGGATCATCGATAGTTAATAGGAGAGTTTTTGTGACCTAGTAACCGGCGGGAAGTTGAATTTGCATTTCGGACTCTTCGCATTCGTAATCCGAATCTTGAGGCCTCGCTGGTAGCGCTTCAACGAAAATATAAACGGCCAAAGTGTATTGATATCGAATTAAATCACTACGCTGGCGTTCATATGTTTGTGAGCTATTGTATTCTCTTTAGAGCGAGGAGCAGCACAGGCCAGTCCCCTCCGCTAACCGGAGGTTGGAAACATGTTGCTAAGCACGCAGAAGTGAATCTCAATTCGGCCTCAGGACTCCCAATGGACATATTGCCTTCATGGCATGCGTGCTCCATGGCATGCTTGCCTTCATGGCGTGGAACTTCATGGCATGTTACATCATGACATTGTGCCTTTATGCGCATGGAACTCCATGTCATGTGCCTTCATGGCACTGGTACTCCGCATGGCATGCTGCCTTCATTTGGCATGCCGCACTTTATAGCATTGGCACATTATTAGCATGTCGGATTTCATGGCTTATTGCCTTCATGGCATGGTACATCATTGGGCATGCGCTACATCATGGCCATGCGTACATGCATGGCATGGCCTAACAATCACTGACATGATACTTCATGAATAGTACTCCATGCGTGGTTGGCGCACGAGGCAATGCGAAATCGGTTGGTCTCGGAACTTAGATAGAGAGAGTGACGAGGGGTGACCTGCCTGCTGCCACCAAAAAAAAACCTCGCCATACATTGAAGCAAGATTTCGTTTATAAAATGTTACATCATTGTTAGCGCTACCGGGTGATGGTTATAGCTACGCCCTGTTCGGCCTCGCTATCTCTATGCCCTATCTAACGGACTCTGATGTCGTTGCCTCACCACATTACAATAAAGATCGGATCAAAATTCTTCAATATCTCATTCAAAGGCTCGTAACAGACCGACCTACGCGACGGCTGATCCGAGCCGGACCGATTGGAGTGACTGCACTGTCTCTTTACCTTAATGTTCTGTACACAACTGTTGCTTTGTCTCGTAATGGTTGCATCTCTCACAATTTGTTTTATGTAGCTTGATACATCAAAATGTGTCAGCTTGCGTTCTGAGAATACATTTGTGTGTAAAGATTGTTTCGCCCATCATTATATATCCGGTAATCGCATATCCTACTTAAGGTTAGTCTATCTAGAAATATTGATGTCTGGTTTGGCGACATTCTCCTTAAAATTCGGTAATGAGATCTTTGTTAGTTGCCTTATGTAACTTGTGCCGTTGAAATGGAGCATAGCGTAGTATTTAGGGAAAACAGTCAAGCGGTAACTTGCCGACCATTCTTGTTCGCTTTACCTCGCATATTACGACGAGCAGAGCCGTCGTCGCTTCTATACTACGTCATGTGCACTGACTGATAGAGCTAAGCAGGCCTTTTACTTCAGGACTTGTTCTCGACGTTATATCACGCTCACACGCTCATTATTAATCGAACGTCGATGATGAAGCATCTACCCTCATCCCAGTTAAAGCAATTCATTACTTTTCCGATTATTTTTACTAAATCTGGACAGATAAATTCGATATTTAATTATGGTCGCATGGAAAACCTGTCACGATTATTGTTCAACAATAAATTCTACTTGATATGTCAAGCCTGTGTATGCGCGTCTTGGCAACTGATGTTTTTTTTTATTTTTTTTACTCCCTCAAGTACAGCGGCGTCTTAATACACAGGCCTTTGACATATTCAAGAGTAAATTTTATTCGCTTAATACAATTATCGTGACACGGTTTTCATTGCCGACATAGCATTAACTATATCATTTATTGTCCAATTTCAGTAAAATATTGGAAAAGTAAATTGAATTGTTAACCTTGGGATGATGGGCGGTAAGATTGTCCATATTGGGAATGAGCAATGCCGCAAGTCTCTGTCGCCCCGCAAGGACGCGTAGGTGATTACAGACAGTAAACTCGTTCTGTGACGTTGACGCGCTCGCATAAGCATCATAGTTAATACGAAAGTGCCCCAAAAGGGTCTACAAAACTAAAAATGCTTCTCCGCCACGTCAAATAACGACGCCATTAACCGCATTATCCGAAACCGCTTCGTCTACTCACGTTTGAACATCTACGAACAAACGCAAAAAATTGTGATAAACTTGTGAGTGGTTCTGCGTGTGCGTTGTAGTCTGTGTGTGTGTGTGTGTATCTATTGTATGCTATTTGTGTCTGTCTGGTGTGTATGCATGCATAAC
>NW_014577417.1:298817-308721 GCF_000485595.1 Priapulus caudatus
TAGATTTCTGTAATTAATTGTTCATCAGTATACCTGTGTTTATAATTAGGGAACGCCCTAGCCTGTAGGGTGCAAAATCCCTACTTACATTCGCTCACGCCCATCCTTGCCTCCATTGTCTTTCCTCGCAGCTCCTTCTTTTTCCTCGCCCCAGCTATCTTTCCTGCTGCCTTTCCCAGTCTCCCAATACTCACTCCCTCTCTCAGCAAGCTAGTATTATTAGTGTATTCAGTCGTATTGCACGCCATAAACGGTGCTCGCGCATGCGCAATATCTCTCGCGAATAATAATATTTTGCGAAAGTTATGCATTTAAATAGAGAGGAGGTATTCTAGCATAGATTTCTATGATAAAATTCCATCAGTAGATCTTACTTAAGAACACGACGATTGACCTGCATGTAAGGTCCCGATGCATATCCCAGCCAGTACATAATCTGGATGGGGGGGGGGCTGGCGTGTAGGTGTGTTAGCGCATGTGCAATATCTCACTAGCAGAGTTATAATTTGTGATGATTACGACACACAGACGTACGCACGCACGCACGCCACGCACGTATACGGTACACACAGACGTACGCATTGCAATGCCGTATACGTACCACGTCCGTTACGCGACGCACGTGCGTACCGCACGCACGCAACGCACGTACTAACACAGACCGTACGCACGTCACGTACACACAGACGGACGTACGCACGCACGCACGCACGTACATAGAGACGCACGCACACACAGACGGACGTACGCACGCACGTACACAGAGACGCACGTACGGCACGCCACGCACGCGACCACGCACCGCACGCACGTACGCAGAGACGACGACTACGATACGCACGCACGCACGTGGCACGCACGAACACACAGACGGCGCGTACGTACGCACGCACGGCAACGTACACCAAGAGACGCACGTACACACAGAGACGACTTACGCACGCACTCCACGGCACGCACGTACTGCACGCACGGCAACGACTGCACGTAAACACAGACGTTACGCACGCACGTTACACAGAGCACGCCACGTACGCACGCACGCCGCAGCGCACGTACACACAGGACGTACGCTCGCACGTACCAGATACGCATCGTTACAACAGACACGGTTCGTACGTACGCACGCAGCGCACGCCACGCACGTTACACCACAGACGTAACGCATACGCACGCATGCGGTACACACAGACGTTACGACAGCAACGCACGTACACACAGACGTACGTACGGCACGCACACACGTACACACAGACGTACGTACGCACGCACCACACGTACACACAGACGGACGTACGCACGTATACGCACACACAGACGCACGCACGTATACGCATGCACACACAGACGTACGCACGCACGCACGACGCACGCACGCACGTATCCGACACACAGACGTACGCACGCCACGCACGCATACGCCACACACAGAGTACGCACGCAGCACGGCACGCACGCACGGTAACGTATCACGCACACACAGACGTACCGCAGCCACGCCACGTATACGGTACACACATGCGTACGCACGCACGCACGTATACGCACAACACAGACTACGCACGCACGCAGCACGCACGCACGATAGTACATGACACACAGACGGACGCACGCACGTATACGCGTATACACACAGGACGTTACGCACGCATGCACGTATACGCACACACAGACGTACGCACGCACGCACGCACGTATACATACACACAGACGTACGTACGCACGCACGCACGCACGACTACACACGACGGACGTACGCACGACGTACACAGAGACCACGTACGCCCGGCACGCACGCACGCACGGTACACAGAGACCGCACGGTACACAGCAGACGCACGTACACAGAGACGCACGATACACATCGACCACGTCAGCCGCACGACACACGCCACGCACGTACACAGCGACGACGTACACAGAGACGCACGTCACAGAGAGACACGTACACAGAGACCACGTACACAGCAGACGCACGTTACACAGAGACGCACGTACACAGAGACGCACGTACAGGACCACGCCACGCACGCACGCCGCACGCCGCAACGTACACAAGAGACGCACGTACACAGAGCGACGACGGTAACACACAGGACGGACGTACGCAGGCCAACGTACACAGGACGCACGTACACAGACACGAGGAACCAGAGAGCACGTACCACGAGAGACGTCACGTACACAGGAAACGCACGTACACAGAGAGCGCACGTAGAGCGACACACAGCCCACGCACGTCACGCACCTACACAGAGACGCACGTACACACGACGCACGCACGCAAACGCACGTACACAGAGACGCACGTACACACAGAGCACGTACACAGGGAGACGGCAGTATCACACAGAGCACGCACGTACACAGAGACGCCGCGTTTACACATCAGACGGACGTACGCAGGCACGTACACAGAGACGCACGTACACACGCACGCACGCACGCACGTACACAGAGACGCACGTACACAGAGACGCCCACCGCAACACAGACGCACGTACGCAAGGCACGTAACAACAGAGGACGCCGTACACACGCCACGACGCACGCACGCACGCACGTACACAGAGACGCACGTACACATGCAGAGACGCACGTACACAGAGACGCACGTACACACAGACGGACGTACGCAGGCACGTACACACGCACGCACGCACGCACGTACACAGAGACGCACGTACACAGAGACGCACGCACACACAGCGACGGACGTACGCAGACACGTACACAGAACGCACGTACACAACGCACGCACGCACGCACGCACGTACACACAGACGCACGTACACAGAGACGCACGTACACACAGACGTACGTACGCACGCACGCACGTACACACAGACGCACGTACACACAGACGTACGCACGTACGCACGCACGCACGCACCTACACAGAGACGTACGTACACACAGACGCACGTACACACAGACGTACGCACGCACGCACGCACGTACACAGAGTCGCACGCACACACGTATGTTGTCGTGTAGACGCTACATAATCGCTAACTCGAGTTAAATTTCGTCGTGTAGACGAGGCGAGTGCGAGAGTCGATTAGGTAACAATAACTGTGACGTCACAGTCTCAAGCCGGAGAACTTCCCCCAGTTGCCTGGCAGAGTGCACGCGAACTTTAAGTTTGAAGTACTACTTTACGAGTCTGCACGGGAATACAGCTCATTAAGTTTGTTGGTGTCGCAGCGGCCATGACTGGCTAATCGTGGATACGTCAACATTTACAATTTACATTTTAAGGTGACTCGGACTTGTGTGTAAATAAATAAAGAAGAGGTCGGACTAAATATGTCTCTCGTGGCAGGAGTAAATTAAAACATGGATGTATACTCGACGTTTACGTGCGGCTAGATATTCATAAACGTATTCATCTATAGGACGATGCCAGGATGATATGGACTGGTACGCATGTGACTACTTTCCAAAGCCTATCTACTGAATATTGGCGAGAACGAGCAAAGAACTACACCACAACCCAACGTGTCCATGATTTACCAAGCGCACGCCATGGAAAAGGTACGTCGTTGGGCCTCGTCTACACGAGGATTTTCATATATTCCGGGGTAAGCGTTACACGAGGGCCTATCTCGGTTAAGATAAACCCGAGTTAAGCCTATAACCGGGTTAGCTTAACCTTCGCGATTGTGAGGGGGCGGTTAATACGCTAACTCGAGTTAAGCCTTAACCCGGGTTAGCTTAAGCTCGCGAGTGTTGAGGGGGGTTATGCTATTAACCGAGCTTAAGATCTGTCTCGGGATTAGCGTCGGTTTAACCTGAGATGGCCTACGCATAGTTCCTTAACCCTGCCGATAGGCGGCAATATGAATGCGTCATATTTTACATCGATTGCGTACATACAAATGCGATCACGTTACTCTCGCGCCACGTGTATCGATAGCCCCGTGTTATATACATGGCCGTGCTATATACGTATTCTAGTTATTGGCAAGCCCGTTTGCTGGGGAATCCCTTGCTATTTGCCATAAAATCCGTAGCTGACGCCAAAACTGTGTAAAGAGGCTAGATAGGGCTCGTAGATCTCATTGTGCTGGGCGAGAGCTCTTCTTCAAGTGGACTCACTAGATGCAGAAACGGACAATGCCTAGGCAAATCTATATCTGGCGAATGATATTTAGGTGTCATTTGTGAGTATCAAACGGATTGTTCTGTTCAGTTCCTGAAATTTTATAGAAGGTTGCAAAGTTTGCGATTATTCTCGCTACAGCATATCGTGCTCGCAGTTATGGGTTTGACCATTGCAGAGTTACACGAAATTGGTTTGCTCTATTCATTGTAGGTGAAGTTGGTTATCTAGGGGACGTTCGTGCTAGATTTACTGTATTCCATCGCATGCCTACTGCAACTCGGTGCGTACTAACGCGGTGCGCTGCTAATGGGTCGTTTGACCGCCGCGACAAGCCCAGTTTGCAACACAGAGCTAAAAACGAACACTACAACGTAGTGGCCCACGTAAATCGGTGGGCAGCAAACACACCAGCTGCAATACATGGTAAACTATTTAAATACACAACGTTTGTCATACTCCTAGTGCAGTGTTTAAACAAATTTTGTCCCAATAACATGCATAACAAACAGCCATGACTATTACGAAAGCTCTTATTTCATGGTAATTTAGTGCGAATTTTGTATTTTTATGGGTTTTATATACACCATAACATTTAATAATTCATTGCTATATACCTCTGTGGCTGTAGCCATTCTGTCGTGAGCTACACTGGTTCTAAATATAAAATCAAGTTATTCTTTATACATTCGTTATTAAAAAACTTACATTTATCTACGAGACAAATACATGAGTGATTAAATATTGGTTTTTGTTCAATGTTGATCTTATTCGCATGCTTAAGACATAACCCCTGCTGATTAGATTTTAAATAAAACCACGATAAGCAATAGCTATAAGAATGAAACTTGCCGTAACCATATCTTGACCAGAGAATTATACGGTGAAATAACGATGCGTGGTGTGCGCGCGGTATGGTGTGCGTGCGCTGTGTGTGTGTGTCGGTGTGTGCTGTGCTGTGTGTGTGTGTGTGTGTGTGTGTGTGTGTGGGTGTTTGTGTGGTGTGGTGTGTGTGTGTGTGTGTGTGATGTGTGTGTGTGTGTCGTGCTTGCGCGCGCGCGTGTGTGAGTGCACCAGTCTGCGTGTGCATGCGCCTGTCTGCGCCGCGCGCCTGTGTGGCATGCGCCGTCTGCGCGCGCGTGTGCATTGCGCCTGTCTGTGTGTGGTGTGAGCCGCGTTCGTGTCCGTGCGAGTTGCGCGCGGATCGTGTGTCTGGGTCCACGTCATCGATCATTCCGCGCATCTGTATATATTGGGTGACATCAGTCAGCTAACAAGAGCCTATAGCACGCCTAGCTGTGATCCCAGAATGAGACGGATACTAGAGAGCGTTGCGAAAGGAGATTTGAGTCCGAAGCGTCTGAAGGCCGCAGATCTTTCGCGCAGTTCCGCGGCAAGGCGCACGCGAGCCCGCCGGAACGTCCTTACGAGCAGTATCGCAGCGCTGGGAGCTTGACCGTCGCGCGTAATGAATTGGCGGACGCACCGGTCCATAGCTTGCCAAGCGAAGAGTCCGCAATTTTAGGGGGGACACAGGAGGGATAGACATTTCGGACTGTGAACAGTGTTTCACCTTGTTATAAAAACCTCGTACCAGTAATCTGTTTCGTAAAAATAACGAGCAACTGTGTCATCGCGAATCGACCAGAAAGACTGTAGAAATTACTGACATTCGCGAAGCCTTGCCCAGGTAATGGAAACGGCTGTCAGAATCAGGAAACACCCTACGTGGCGCGCTCTTCGCGCCCCAACGCGGCAAACGTTTTGCAGACGTTCCAATGGCGAGGCTCGTACGGGAGGTGGAAAGCGCTACCAGTGTGATCAGAGAGTGAATAATAAGGGTCTGTTTAATTACTCTGTGTCCCAGAAATAGATCGTAAACTATAATAATACAATAGTAATAATAGTTTATCATGATTAATTACAATACTATTAAATGAAAACAAATAAATTTAAAATGTGAATATTTATTATAACGAATAATAAAATATATTTAACTATTTTTCTATCTATTATCTATATCTAAGGCTATCATATCTAGTCTATCTATTATCTAATCTATCGATCTATCTATCGATCTATCTATCTATCTAATCGTATCTATCTATCTATCTATCTATCTATCTATCTATCTATCGATCATATCTATCATATCTATCTATCTATCTATCTAGCTATTCTATCTATAATCTATCCTATCTATGCTATCTCATCTATCTAATAAATTGATATTCTATTATATTTTCATATATATATTCTATTTATATATTCACCGTGGATTCGTTAGTATTGAGCGCATGATATTTTCTCGAAACGCTTCAAGTGCCTGTGCACACGCAACGCAAGTACGCAGCACTGACGCACCAAATTGTACGTGCCACACGCCACGCAGGCACCCGCGCACACGACGTGACGTGCACCCGCACGCCACGCGTACGCACGAGTACGGTACACTCGCAGCGCAGGCATCGCGCACACACGGGTGTACCGTGCACCCACACCACCGCACGGCATTGCACGCCACGAGTTATCGTGGCACATGCACGCCACGCCGCAAGCATGACGACAGAGTGTACCTGGCACTCGCAACGGTACGCACGCACACAGCATATGGCACGCATTGCACCACGTGTACGGCACACGCACGCACCAAAGTTAGATGCCTCGTGGACGTCTAGAAAGCTAGAAGTACAAATTTCTTGATCGTGTTAGCTGTACATTACGTCAAGTGGCGTAGCATGGTGAGCGGTTGTCATTTTTCTATTTTGAAATGTGATCCGACTACTTTCTTTTAGAAATTCGCGATTCATCATAGCTGGGAAAAAATGTTCAAGCGAAAAAGCATAAGCCATTGAATCTGTAGTTATTTAGACATGAATAAAGTTTGCGTTGTCTATGCAGCGAAAGAGGTCGAGGATGTTTAATTAATTTTCTGTCCGATGCTTATTCAGCCTTGCTGCTCGAGTGGAGGTTTCTACTGTCGTACCCACTCTAATAGTACGTTGCACGCACGCATAAAAATAAGTGTGGGTAATGGGCTATGTGATCCTTGCCCATCCTCTATCATCGCACCCATTCTGCTGTCTGTCTGTCTGTCTGTCTGTGTGCGTATGTGTGTGTGCGTGTGTGCGTGCGTGCGTCTGTGTGAGCATGTGTCTGTGTGTGTACGTGTGTGGGTACGTGAGTGCATCCACTTGCCTTCATTGTCTTTCGCTCAGCCTCCTTCTTTTTCTCCCGCCCCAGCTATCTTCCCTGCTGCTTTTCCCCAGTCTCCCAACACTCACTCCTTTTCTCAGCAAGCTATATTATTCAGATGCATTCAGTCCGTATTGCACGCCTGAAACGGTTCTCGCGCATGCGCAATATCTCCCGAGAATATTAATATTTTGCGAAAATTATGCATTTAAAATAGAGAGGAGGTATTCTAGCATAGATTTCTATGATAAAATTTCATCAGTAGATCTCACTTAAGAATCAGGACGATGATACTGCATGTATGGTTCCCGCTGCATATCCCAGCCAGTACATAATCTGGCTACGTTAGTGTGTTAGCGCATGCGCAATATCTCCCGAGAATATTAATATTTTGCGAAAATTATGCATTTAAAATAGAGAGGAGGTATTCTAGCATAGATTTGTATGATAAAATTTTATCAGTAGGTCTTACTTAAGAAACAGGACGATGATCCTGCATGTAAGGTCCCCGCTGTATGTCCCAGCCAGTACATAATCTGGCAACGTTAGTGTGTTAGCGCATGCGCCATATCTCACTAGAAGAGTTATATTTTGTGATGATTATCAATTTAATATGGTTAGGGGTATCTCAGCATAGATTTCTGTAATTAATTGGTATCAGTAGACCAGTGTTCATAATTAGGCGAGCGCCCTAGCCTGTAGGGTGAAAAATCCCTACTTTATATGCTCCCGCCCACCCCATTGCCTCCATTGTCTTTCACTCAGCCTTCATCCTTATCTCTCGCTCCAGCTATCTTCCCTGCTGCTTTTCCCCAGTCTTCCAACACTCACTCCCTCTCTCAGCAAGCTATATTATGCAGTTGTCTTCAGTCCGTATTGTACGCTTGAAACGGTGCTCGCGCATGCGCAATATCTCTCGAGAATATTAATATTTTGCGAAAATTATGCATTTAACATAGAGAGGAGGTATTTTAGCATAGATTTCTATGATAAAATTTCATCAGTACATCTCACTTAAGAAATAGGACGAAGACCTTGCATGTAAGGTGCCAGCTGCATATCCCGGCCAGTACATAATCTGACTACGATAGTGTGTTAGCGCATGCGCAATATCTCACTAGAAGAGTTATATTTTGTGAGGATTACAAATTTTACCATATTTTGCTATTGTCGGATAGCCCGTCCATGGTTTGAATTCATAATTTCGCCTCATGCTCTATATTTTCGGCGCCAGCGGGCATGCGCAATCCGACCAGTTTCCTTGTGAAACTGATAGCCGAAATGCACAACCCGAGTTTTCTGGATACCCTCTAGATGTATATGCTAGGGTGCATATAAGAGGAAGAATTTTCGAATACATTAAAAATTAAACTTGAGTTGTCACCGCCACGGTGAATGCAAGATAAATGCATAATCCAACCATAGGTGGACAGTATCGAAAGCCGCGGTGCAAATAGCAGCAAATGTGTCCTTATTCGCACCGCCGCGGTGCGAATAGCAGCAAATGTGTCCTTATTCGCACCGCCGCGGTGCAAATAGCAGCAAAGGTGTCCTTATTCGCACTGCCGCGGTGCGAATAGCAGCAAATGTGTCCTTATTCGCACCGCCGCGGTGCGAATAGCAGCAAATGTGTCCTTATTCGCACCGCCGCGGTGCGAATAGCAGCAAATGTGTCCTTATTCGCACCGCCGCGTTGCAGCAGTAGCAGCAACAGTAGGACAAGCGCCGAATATATAAATAGATATATATATATATATATATATTATGTATTATATATATATATATGTATATATATATATATATATATATAATATTATGTAACTTACAGAGTCCAGCTGGACAGAGGGATCAGGCGGGGCCGAGACGGGGCGTGCTAGCTACTATCACAGTGTACTACTCACGCGCAGCGGCACGCCTTCTCTCGGGGTGCTATCGTCGTTCCGTGTACACACGACGCAACTTACGTCCGTGTTAATCACCATTACGGGCGTGCGGGCGGTCGTGGGGGGTCGTGGGGGGGTCTGGTGGGGGGTCGTGGCGAGGCGTCCTTGTTGAAACTGATTAGGCCGAAATGCACAACCCGAGTTCTTCGTGGATACCCTAGAGTTGCCGACGGGAAGCAATATTTCTTTGAATTTCCGCAATGTTCATAGAGAGCAGGTCGCCGACGCTAGGTCCCGTCGCTGAGCCGACGTGAAAATGAGGAAAATCGTCGACCGGAGACAAAGTCCAGCAGCATAGCCTATATGTACGTATATTTTGTATATGCATATCGCTGACGGCCGTATACATGACAAAGATGGCGCTCTGCAATTCGCAAATACGCAGGCGGTCGTCGAATTTTACCATATTTTGCTATTGTCGGATAACCCGTCCATGGTTTGAATTCATAATTTCGCCTCATGCTCTATATTTTCGGCGCCAGCGGGCATGCGCAATCCGACCAGTTTCCTTGTGAAACTGATAGCCGAAATGCACAACCCGAGTTTTCTGGATACCCTCTAGATGTATATGCTAGGGTGTATATAAGATGAAGAATTTTCGAATACATTAAAAATTAAACTTGAGTTGTCACCGCCACGGAAAATGCATAATCCAACCATA
>NW_014577417.1:312438-314128 GCF_000485595.1 Priapulus caudatus
ATGCTCTATATTTTCGGCGCCAGCGGGCATGCGCAATCCGACCAGTTTCCTTGTGAAACTGATAGCCGAAATGCACAACCCGAGTTTTCTGGATACCCTAGAGTTGCCGACGCAAGCAATATTTCTTTGAATTTCCGCAATGTTCATAGAGAGCAGGTCGCCGACACTAGGTCCCCTCGCAGAGCCGACGTCGAAATGAGAAAATCGTCGACCGGAGACAAAGTCCAGCAGCATAGCCTATATGTACGTATATATTGTATATGCATATCGCCGACGGCCGTATACATGAAAAAGATGGCGCTCTGCAAATCGCAAATACGCAGGCGGTCGTCAAATTTTACCATATTTTGCTATTGTCGGATAACCCGTCCATGGTTTGAATTCATAATTTCGCCTCATGCTCTATATTTTCGGCTGCTGGGGGTCGTGGTGGGGGTCGTGGCGAGGGTCCTTGTGAAACTGATAGCCGAAATGCACAACCCGAGTTTTCTGGATACCCTAGAGTTGCCGACGCAAGCAATATTTCTTTGAATTTCCGCAATGTTCATAGAGAGCAGGTCGCCGACACTAGGTCCCGTCGCAGAGCCGACGTCGAAATGAGAAAATCGTCGACCGGAGACAAAGTCCAGCAGCATAGCCTATATGTACGTATATATTGTATATGCATATCGCCGACGGCCGTATACATGAAAAAGATGGCGCTCAGTAATTCGCAAATACGAAGGCGGTAGTCGAATTTTACTATATTTTGCTATTGTCGGATAGCCCGTCCATGGTTTCAATTCATAATTTCGCCTCATGCTCTATATTTTCGGCGCCAGTGGGCATGCGCAATCCGACCAGTTTCCTTGTGAAAATGATAGCCGAAATGCACAACCCGAGTTTTCTGGATACCCTCTAGATGTATCAATCGCCAAATACGCAGGCGGCGTCAAATTTTACCATATTTTGCTATTGTCGAATAGCCCGTCTATGGTTTGAATTCATAATTTCGCCTCATGCTCTATATTTTCGGCGCCAGCGGGCATGCGTAATCCGACCAGTTTCCAAGAGCAGGTCGCCGAAACTAGGCGCCGTCGCAGAGCCGACGTCAAAATGAGAAAATCGTCGACAGGAGACAATGTCCAGCAGCATAGCCTATATGTACGTATATATTGTATATGCATATCGCCGACGGCCGTATAGATGAAAAATATGGCGCTCTGCAAATCGCAAATACGCAGGCGGTCGTCAAATTTTACCATATTTTGCTATTGTCGAATAGCCCGTCTATGGTTTGCATTCATAATTTCGCCTCATGCTCTATATTTTCGGCGCCAGCGGGCATGCGCAATCCAACCAGTTTCCTTGTGAAACTGATAGCCGAAATGCGCAACCCGAGTTTTCTGGATACCCTAGAGTTGCCGACGCAAGCAGTATTTCGCTGAATTTCCACAATGTTCCTAGAGAACAAGTCGCCGACACTAGGCGCCGTCGCAGAGCCGACGTCAAAATGAGAAAATCGTCGACAGGAGACAATGTCCAGCAGCATAGCCTATATGTACGTATATATTGTATATGCATATCGCCGACGGCCGTATAGATGAAAAAATATGGCGCTCTGCAAATCGCAAATACGCAGGCGGTCGTCAAATTTTACCATATTTTGCTATTGTCGAATAGCCCGTCTATGGTTTGAATTCATAATTTC
>NW_014577417.1:318599-319094 GCF_000485595.1 Priapulus caudatus
CGGGGGTCGTGGCGGGGGTCGTGGTGGGGTTCGTGGCGGGTGTCGTGGCGGGGGTCGTGGCGGGGGTCGTGGTGGGGGGTCGTGGTGGGGGTCGTGGCGAGGGTCCTTGTGAAACTGATAGCCGAAATGCACAACCCGAGTTTTCTGGATACCCTAGAGTTGCCGACGCAAGCAATATTTCTTTGAATTTCCGCAATGTTCACAGAGAGCAGGTCGCCGACACTAGGTTCCGTCGCAGAGCCGACGTCAAAATGAGAAAATCGTCGATCAAAGACAAAGTCCAGCAGCATAGCCTATATGTACGTATATATTGTATAGGCATATCGCGGACGGCCGTATACATGAAAAAGATGGCGCTCTGCCGACAATAGCAAAATATGGTAAAAATAACCCGTCCATGGTTTGAATTCATAATTTCGCCTCATGCTCTATATTTTCAGCGCCAGCGGGCATGCGTAATCCGACCAGTTTCCATGTGAAACTGATAGCCGAAAT
>NW_014577417.1:323675-324037 GCF_000485595.1 Priapulus caudatus
TTTTGCCTCATGCTCTATATTGTCGGCGCCAGCGGGCATGCGTAATCCGACCAGTTTCCTTGTGAAACTGATAGCCGAAATGCGCAACCCGAGTTTTCTGGATACCCTAGAGTTGCCGACGCAAGCAGTATTTCGCTGAATTTCCGCAATGTTCATAGAGAGCAGGTCGCCGACACTAGGTGCCGTCGCAGAGCCGACGTCAAAATGAGAAAATCGTCGACAGGAGACAAAGTCCAGCAGCATAGCCTATATGTACGTATATATTGTATATGCATATCACCGACGGCCGTATAGATGAAAAATATGGCGCTCTGCAAATCGCAAATACGGAGGCGGTCGTCAAATTTTACCATATTTTGCTA
>NW_014577417.1:325563-325844 GCF_000485595.1 Priapulus caudatus
AGACAAAGTCCAGCAGCATAGCCTATATGTACGTATATATTGTATAGGCATATCGCGGACGGCCGTATACATGAAAAAGATGGCGCTCGGCAAATCGCAAATACGCAGGCGGTCGTCAAATTTTACCATATTTTGCTAGTGTCGGATAGCCCGTCCATGGTTTGCATTCATAATTTCGCCTCATGCTCTATATTTTCGGCGCCAGCGGGCATGCGTAATCCGACCAGTTTCCTTGTGAAGCTGATAGCCGAAATGCGCAACCCGAGTTTTCTGGGTACCCT
>NW_014577417.1:325854-326196 GCF_000485595.1 Priapulus caudatus
ATTCATAATTTCGCCTCATGCTCTATATTTTCGGCGCCAGCGGGCATGCGTAATCCGACCAGTTTCCATGTGAAACTGATAGCCGAAATGCGCAACCCGATTTTCTGGATACCATAGAGTTGCCGACGCAAGCAGTATTTCGCTGAATTTCCGCAATGTTCATAGAGAGCAGGTCGCCGACACTAGGTCCCCTCGCAGAGCCGACGTCGAAATGAGAAAATCGTCGACCGAAGACAAAGTCCAGCAGCATAGTCTATATGTACGTATATATTGTATATGCATATCGCCGACGGCCGTATACATGAAAAAAATGGCGCTCGGCAAATCGCAAATACGCAGGCG
>NW_014577418.1:0-3953 GCF_000485595.1 Priapulus caudatus
AAGAGAGAGAACGAGAGAGGAGCGATGAAAAGAGAGAACGAGAGAGGAGCAATGAACGGAGAGAACGAGAGAGGAGTGATGAAGAGAGAGAACGAGAGCGGATTGATGAAGAGAGAGAACGAGAGCGGAGCGATGAAGAGAGAGAACGAGAGAGGAGCGATGAAAAGAGAGAACGAGAGAGGAGCAATGAAGGGAGAGAACGAGAGAGGAGTGATGAAGAGAGAGAACGAGAGCGGAGCGATGAAGAGAGAGAATATGAGAGGAGCAATGAAGGGAGAGAACGAGAGAGGAGTGATGAAGAGAGAGAACGAGAGCGGAGCGATGAAGAGAGAGAATATGAGAAGAGTGATAAAGAGAGAGAACGAGAGAGGAGTGATGAAGAGAGAGAACGAGAGCGGATTGATGAAGAGAGAGAACGAGAGCGGAGCGATGAAGAGAGAGAATGAGAGAAGAGTGATAAAGAGAGAGAATGAGAGAGGAGCGATGAAGAGAGAGAAGGAGAGAGAAGCGATGAAGAGAGAGAAGGAGAGAGGAGCAATGAATAGTGAGAACGAGAGAGGAGCAATAAATAGAGAGAACGAGATAGAACGAGAGAGGAGCGTTGAAGAAAGAGAACGAGAGTGGAGCGATGAAGAGAGAGAACGAGAGAGGAGCGATGAAGAGAGAAAACGAGAGAGGAGCGATGAAGAGAGAAAACGAGAGAGGAGCGATGAAAAGAGAGAAAGAGAGAGGAGCGATGAAAAGAGAGCAGGAGAGAGGAGCAATGAAGAGAGAGAAAGAGAAAAGAGTGATGAAGAAAGAAAAGGAGAGAGGAGCAATGAAGAGAGAGAAGGAGAGAGGAGCGATGAAGAGAAAGAACGAGAAAGGAGTGATGAAGGGAGAGAACGAGAAAGAGAACGAGAGAGAGAAAGAGAGGAGCGATAAAGAGAGAGAAAGAGAGAGGAGCGATGAAGAGAGAGAATCGAGGAAAAGGTGAAAAAATCGAGGAATGGGAGAGAGAGAGAGAGAGAGAGAGAAAGAGAGAGAGAGAATCAAGAAAATAGAAAGAGAGAGAGAGAACAACAGAGAGAGAGAGAGAGAGAGAGAGAGAGAAAGAGAGGAGCGATAAAGAGAGTGAACGAGAGAGGAGCAATGAAGAGAGAGAGAGAAAACGAGAGAGGAGTGATAAAGAGAAAAAACGAGGGAGGAGCGATAAAGAGAGAGAACGAGAGATGAGCGATAAAGTGAGAGAATCGAGGAAAATGCGAAAGAATCGAGAAATGAAAGAGAGAGAGAGAGAGAATCGAGGAAAGAGAAAGAGAGAGAGAATCAAGGAAAGAGAGAGAGAAACGAGAGAGAGAACGACAGAGAGAGAGAGAAAGAGAGGAGCGATAATGAGAGAGAACGAGAAAGAAGCGATAAAGAGAGAGAACGAGAGAGGAGCGATGAAGAGAAAGAACGAGAGAGGAGCGATGAAGAGAGAACGAGAGCGGAGCGATAAATAGAGCGAACAAGAGAGGAGCGATAAAGAGAGAGAGAGAACGAGAGAGGAGCGATGAAAAGAGAGAACGAGAGAGGAGCGATGAAGAGAGAGAATGAGAGAGGAGCGACGAAGAGAAGAACGAGAGAGGAGCGATGAAGAGAGAGAAGGAGAGAGGAGCGATAAAGAGAGAGAACGAGAGAGGAGCGATGAAGAAAGAGAACGAGAGAGGAGCGATGAAGAGAGAGAACGAGAGAAGAGCGATGAAACGAAAGAACGAGAGAAGCGATAAAGAGAAAGAACGAGAGAGGAGTGATGAAGAGAGAGAACGAGAGAGAAGCGATGAAGAGAAAGAACGAGAGAGAAGCGATGAAGAGAGAGAATGAGAGTGGAGCGATGAAGAGAGAGAATGAGATAGGAGTGATGAAGAGAGAGAACGAGAGAGGAGCGATGATGAAAGAGAACGAGAGAGGAGCAATGAAGAGAGAGAATGAGAGAGGAGCGAAGAAGAGAGAGAACGAGAAAGAGAGAGAACGAGAGAGAACGAGAGAGGAGCGATGAAGAGAGAGAACGAGAGAGGAGCGAAGAAGAGAGAGAACGAAAGAGGAGCAATGAAGAGAGAGAGAACGAGAGAGGAGTGATAAAGAGAGAGAATGAGAGAAGAGCAATGAAAAAAGAATGAATCGAGGAATGAGAGAGAGAGAGAGAGAGAGAGAGAGAGAGAGAGAGAGAGAGAGAATCGAGGAAAGAGGACGAGAGAAAGATATAAGTGAGAAAGAGGGCGAGAGAGATATATAAGTGAGAAAGTGGGATATATATAAGCGAGAAAGAGGGAGAGAGATATATAAGCGAGAAAGAGGGAGACAGAGAAGCGAGCGTGAGAGAAAGCAGCGAGCGTGTTTGAAAGAAAGAAAGAACAGCGAGCGTGAGAGAAAGCAGCGAGCGCAAGAGAGAGAAAGCAGCGAGCGCAAGAGAGAGAAAGCAGCTAGCGTGAGAGAGAGAGAGAGAAAAAACAGAAAAAGAGAGAAAGAAAGAACAGAGAGAGAGAGAGAGAGAGAGAGAGAGAGAGCGAGAGAGCGCGCGAGAAGATTGAAACAGTGGGAGCGTAAAAGACTAATGCAATAGTCATCGCAATATTGATGATTAAACCGCGTCTCGTGCCTAAGGTAAATAGCACCACTTAGAGCTAAGAGATCGGGATCGCACCCAGCCTGCCAATGTGTTTGAAGCCCGACGGAATTCGATTACGAACGAAATTCCCCCCAGTGGTTGCAATCTCTGAGTTATACCAAATTATATGATTACGGCTTAGGTTACGTTATGCCCGTTTGATTCCCGCAATTAGATCTCCTTAAGTGGTACTTTAGGCCCAGTAGTTGGGCATTAATTGCGAAAATGCTTTAGCATTTTTTATGAGATTTTTAAATGCTGGGCCGAATACTTCAAAACTGTGAGCGTCTGAACTTGAAAGTCTGAAAGAGGCCAAGCGTGAGAAAATGGATGAGAGTGCACAAGAATATCACGGAAAACGCTGTCGATGTACGTTGACGTCTTTCTACATGACTCAATGAATAACGAAGAAACCCCCTCTTAGCCATCAAACAGGATGGCATAGTCCGCATTAGGACTGATCAGTTAGGAGAAGGCGGAATTCGGGTATGCCTGCACATTACGGATGCTGCGAGAAAGGCGTGCCATGATGAGAGCCAGTCAGCACAGTAGACACCGATGTTGTGGTCATTCTTAACAACATGGACACACAAACGGCAAAGTTACGCCATACTATTTAGCTTTGGTTAGTATTTGGCAAGTGCATGAACATTCGCCACATTCATATCCATCATTAATGGTATTAAATTCGTCCACAAAGACGATTCTATTCTTCTTATGTCTTTACCGAATCGATGTTTTTCGGTTTAGATTCTGTGCATTACGTGATTACGTAATACCAACTCACATCGGAAATTAATATATCAAGAAATGGTTGCAATTGTTTTTTGCTAACCATCTTTTTTGGAACACAAGTTTGAACACACTCTTTTCCCGTTCTACTGAAAATATCTCGCACGCTGTTCCAAAGGGGAGATGAGAGAGTGGTCGTAGGCCTTCTCGTTCTGTACCTGGCGGATTTTTGCCACGCTGTCATGGCACACTTTGTGCATAAATCCATTCGAGAAAGCGGTCCACAGATCCCAGCTCATAAATATACGTAGATAATCTTAGGTTTACAGCCCAAACTAGAAATAAGGCACTCGGAGAGTGCGAATCCCCCGCACACGCGATCACTACACCTGTGATATCAGTACGTTATTTTACAGCGCAGTGAAATAAATCTATATCAGAACACACTCTGGCACACACAACACGCCTGGAAATACCGCCTGGAACCCCCGACCCGCATTAGCAATGGTACGGTCCTTCTGCTATGACCCAGCGTTGGTTCTATACTTATCCTGCGGACGAAGCTAGTGTAGCTCTATTGAGATCAGTGTTC
>NW_014577418.1:9359-14401 GCF_000485595.1 Priapulus caudatus
GTACATGCACACGCACGCACGCACACACACAGGCATGCACGCATGCCTGCACACGTGTACATGCACACGCACGCACGCACACACACAGGCATGCACGCATGCCTGCACACGTGTACATGCACACGCACGCACACACGCACGCATGCACGCACGTGTACGTGCACACGCCGGAACGTAGCCTGGTAACTATCTGATATGGTTAGGGTCAGGGTTAGGGTTAGGGTTTAGGGAGTAGGCGTAGGCGACGGCTCAAGGGTAGAGAGGATAGACTCGTTAGTGGAGTAGGCGAGGTACGGTCCGGCATATTAGATAGTACCAGGGTACGTTCCGGCAGTACCCTGAGGGACATAGACCCTATGAGCGCTAGTAGTAGTACAGTAGTAGTACGTGTGGTACGTACTGGAAAACTGCACGCAGTGCACCTTCGTACACTCAGGATACCATTGAGATGATAAGATAGATTGAGATGATTGAGATTATTGAGATGATTGAGTAGATTGAGCCCATGAGCGAGAGCGCCATCTGTCGTGGAGTTTGACGTACTAGTAGTACTAGTGCTGAGAGGGTACTGCCGGAACGTACCCTGGTACTATCTAATATGCCGGACCGTACCTCGCCTACTCCCTAACCCTAACCCTAACTCTAACCATATCAGATAGTTATCAGGGTACGTTCCGGCAGTACCCTGGGGGACATATACCCTACGAGCAGTACTAGTAGTAGTACTAGGGTAGTAGCACTAGTAGTAGGGCCTCCTACTACTAAAAGTAGTAGTAGTAGTACACTACAGGTACAATATCATATGCATAGCCAGACGTAGGTCAGTCCCTGTCGCTGCAGTGTGTCTTGGCCTTTACTACTACTAATACTACTACTACTACTACTACTACTACTACCACTATTACTGCTAAAGTACTAAAGTCTAGTAACATTTTTAGTTATTGGCAAACTGTTACTCTTCGTGGTGAAGATGGGATGGAAATAGACGTCACCGTAGATGTGCCAACTATGGAGCGGCTGGAAGCAGGAAGTCAGTAGTCAAATCACTGTCAAGTATTGGCTACACGTACAATATAAATATATATCTTTATTAAAAATTCATTGCTTCATAATTAGTAGTAATTATCATTGTACTTGATCTTATATGAAATGTATACCTATGGTAACAGATCACGAGCTGGCACAAACTATGATGAGAAATCATAGAGAGTCGGAGACAGGTAACAATTTCGGTGCGCATGAATCCGTTCTTTAATCATTGCATGTTGAAAAAACGAGTAGTTGAATTAGGATTGTTGGATCATTGTTCATTTCGTGTTTTCAGTATTTGCATAACTGGCATGCAGTTTATTCATTTAGATGCTTTTATGTTCTAGTTGGAAGTGAATAACTATTGTTCCATTGGCAAGTTTATTCAGTTAATTTTCATTACCATGAGCTAAGATGATTTTATAACTAACTAACTAATAAACCAAATTATCGTACCTCAAATCAGAGATTATTATATTTTTATATTTCATGGAGGCTTACATACAGCAAATGGTTTTTTTGTTTGTACAACACTAGCAAGCAGGGGCGTGTACAGGATTTGTACCAGAGGGAGGGGGTCTAACCGTAACCCAAACTTGCGAGCACGCAAAGTTTTGAAATTAGACCCCCTTAGATGCGTTTTCTGCGCGAGCAGGGGGGGGGGGTCTGGACCCCCTGGACCCCCCCTGGACTACCCCTGTACACGCCCCTGGCAAGTGTATTCTCAATTTAAACAGTATTTGGCAAGTTTCACATCTGTAGGATCAACTCCTTTCGTATGATTCATTAGTTCTTGAATAGCTCCCACAGGTAGTTAGCCAGAGGTTGAGAGGTGTGTGGAGCGAAAGGGCCACACGAGAGTAGATTCGACTTCGGGAATCAAATCTCGATAAATTCAACTCATCACGTACCCCAAACAAAAGGGTTTGGGAACAAATTGCGGTTGAACTAAGATCTATGTTGGTGGTAAGCTTACATGCATGTTTTTAGATAAAATATTAAAAATAAGCAGGGCAAAACTGTTTAATATAACTATCTTAGTAAGATGAATAAAACTTTAATAATTAGATTCAAATATCTCAATAATTTTATACAATTTGTTGTCTGTTGAAACTGGCAATCTTACAATTACACACGTAACATAACCACATTGGAAAAAATCACACGAGTCATTGCAATTGTAAAAATATTCTTCAGGCGACAGGTTTGCAAGTTGAAACAAAGTGGAAAAACATGGTCAGAAAGTGTTGTTGACCACAACGCAAAATCCGGCAATGGTCGGAAAACATGGGTGTTCTTTAATGACATGGAAAATGTCCTCAAGGATGCCCCTAACATTCGGCCGCATTTTACTGCTGGTTCTATGCCAGGAGCCTCCGATGCTGTGCCCGAGGAGGAGTCTACACCAAGATCCCCCACGTTTACTGCAGGAAATTCTTCGGGTAATGAATTTTCTTGCATGGACCGGAATTGAATTACTGTATATACTCGTGTATAAGTCGATCTTGTATATAGGTCGACCCGATTTTGTCCAAGAATTCAATAATTTATAATATGCCTCGTGTATAGGAATTTGTCTGTGATACCGTATATATGATAATAAGGACATTATACGGTGAGTTATAAGTTAGTGAGCTTCATCTGCTAAAGGCACTACACATTTTTTCATTACTAATTGGTACATATTTTTTGTCTTGACTGTTTACTGGTAATAACTGGTAAATATTTTTTATGTCTGAAGCTCAAAGTTGCTCCTAGCCAATTCCCATCATGCACACATTTCAACCAATTGAAACTATTACTCGTGCATGGGTCGACTACTCCCTTTTTTGCCGAAAAATTTGGCCCTCAAAACGACCTATACACAAGTATATACGTTAATTTTGAAACTTGTGAATGTTTTTAATAAATTGGAAATTATTATGCCAGATTCGACTACTGAGACTGCTAGGAAGAAGGGGCAGAAGCGCAAATATGAGTCGAAGTCGGATGGTTTTCGGTCACTATTAATCGAGATGAAGGAAGACTGAGCGGCCGAGGAGGCAAGACTGAAAGCGACCAGAGAGAAGCATAATAAAAAAAATGCAGATGTATTTAAGTCGAGTAAATAAATGTGATGATAAAAACTCTCCCTGGTAACACTGAAAATGTTGAACATCATTTAACTCTATGCAACTTATCTAACTAATCATTAAATATCATGCAACTCTTCATACGTGACATCCCAGGGGTTGTCCAATAATTAAATGCCCGATGATTAAATATGACACCACAAGCTATCTACCACGGCCTGTCTTCTCAGCGATCCTGCAGTGTTTTCGGATCTGAGACCAGGAGTTGATGCCAAGCATACAGTGGAGTCTGCATCCTCAGAGTTATCATTGTCAATAAACTCTTCGATTTCCTCATCCTCTGAAATCAGGCAAATGTTATGGACCACGAAAATAGCAGTGATAACTTGTACACACTCCTCGATCGCTGTCACCTCCATGAGCTTTAGCCTTCTAAAGCGGCCTTTCAATAGGCCAAACGCACGCTCTATAACCATGCGGCTGCTGCTGTGCACAAAGTTATAGTTTTTCTGATCTTGCGTCAGTCGCCCCGTGTCGCGGAAAGGAGTGAGCAACGAGGGGCATATAGTGGATAGGCTGCATTACCTATTAGGAATGTTTCCCCTGGACACTGCGGGTGCGGCTGTTCACGGAGGGACTGCCCGAGAGGAGAGTTGACAAACACCTTCGCATCATCTACGGAACCGGGCCACCCGGCATAAATATCCGTGAAGAACATGGTGTCGTCACACACTGCCTGCACGCTGATGGAGTGAAACCACTTTCTGTTCACATAGGCATTAGGCATGTGGTGGGGAGCAAGAATGGGGATGTGGGTGCCATCTGCACCGATTATGCCACGTATGCCTCGCTTTCTTTCGAATGAGTTTTTTTACGCGGTTTGTTTTACTGCCAGTTGGCCACTTGATGAAGACACCTATTAGCGAGTTTAGGGCATCCAAAATACCTCTTCTGGCCTGCAGGACTGAGGAGTCTGACACTCCAAATTTGTCCGATTCTCTGGATGCTGCCCTCGTTCGCCATGAAGTGGAGCACGATCAGCCACAGGAATTTTTCATCCACAGGAATCGTTAGCCGACCGCCTCCATGCTCTCTGGTTCTCATCTTGGAACCAACAATTCTGGCTAGCTGCTCAGCAGTTGCTTAAATATAACTAAAACTATGTCAGCATGTGTTTATTCAGAAATAAAATGCTATATAGAATTAGATACAAATGTACTCGTGTAAGAAGAAGGAAAAATGTATGATAAACATTGGTTACTAGCTAGACATGTTCGGGTTGATCGGGAAAATGTCGAGTCAAATGCTTCAGATACATACTAGTAGAAGTATAAAGATTTCAAGATTCCAACTGTTTTATTTGTGCATAAAGCCCGGCGCACACGTGAGTAATTTTACTCAAGTAAAATGATGCATGCGTCAAAATACTCAATGAAAATCCGCCGCACACGGGTGTATTTTGACGCATGCATCATATTACTTGAGTAAAATTACTCACGTGTGCGCCGGGCTTAAGACAAACATATATACACGTCATTATCAAAGAAAGTACAATTTTAATCAGTTAAAGCACGGAAGTGCCGAAGGACATTTAACTCATCTAGTTTGCCACCCGAAGAGTTGGTTTATTAGAGCAGCCACTGAATAATAGCCTCGTCTACACGACGAACCTTAACTCGAGTTAAGCTAACTTGAGTTAAGCGTTAACTCGAGTTAGCGATTATGTAGCGTCTACACGACAACACCCGATAGCGATTATTACCGATTTATTATGCATGCGTGCGTGCGTGTGTATGTAAACGTGCGTGCGTGTGTGCGTGCGTGTGCACGTATACTTGCGTGCGTGCGTGTGCACGTATACCTGCGTTCGTTCGTGCGTGCGTGCGTGCGTGTGCACGTACACGTGCGTGCATGCATGTGCACGTACACGTGCGTGCATGC
>NW_014577418.1:14411-15805 GCF_000485595.1 Priapulus caudatus
ATACGTGCACACGCACGCACGCACGCACGCACGCACGCACGCGCGCGCGACAACTACAAACAGGTGGTGTGGTTTTTGCTAGGTTACGTTCTATCATATCAGGAGCGTATAATGACAAATATTTGTCATTATTTGTCATTATTTGTCATTATATTTATTATTATTTGTTATTATTTGTCAAATATTTGTCATTATACGCTCCTGATCATATGCTTAAACAACATTTAACAACAAAGTTTCACTGTGATAGAACTATTGAAACCCTGGAGTAAAACACATAGTTGTTATTATTCTTTTCATACAGACTTAATAGGAGGCAAGCTAAACGCAGCTAAAACTAGATACGATAACTCATATAATATACCAACCGCGCGCTTTGGCAGACAAAGAGAGAAGGAAGGGGCAGTGAGGTTAGGCTTCCAACTTTTCTGGCGATAAAGAGGGAGAGAGAACGATAGATAGATAGAGAGAGAGGGGGAAGGAGGGAGGGAGGGAGAGAGAGAGCGCGCGCAGCACTAAATTGTGTGTTATCACATAGACTGGAGATAACGCCAAACTGTTTGCATCAAGCTAGTGAGATATCTATCGTCGCGATAGAACTCCGCATATCATCAGTTGTCAGCTACCTGATATGAACACGCGTGACGTCAGCTGGCAATCGAGGTATCATTGAAGATGCATGTTAAGTGTCTAACAATCAGTCTTTATACGCTTTATATATGTGAATGCAAATTTCAGTCTAATTTTATCGATGCTGACGTGAGCATGCAGATGTTATCGTGTATTATAACATAATCCTCCCTCACACCGCTGTGTGTTTGCACGCGGTAGAGCTGCAGTCAAAAGCAGTAGCTAGCTGCTGTCACGCGCGTGCATACCAATATTTGCCGCTACTCGCAGATTATTAGGGAGAGTAAGCGCGATGTGACCGGAACCGCGTCATAATGATGGCAGGCGACTACGTGAAGTAGGCCCTACACGCGGGGAGAGGAACACACATAACTAGAATTTATTAACTGTCGTTTGCACTGCGGCGATTAAACCCGGAGCAGGAAAGCATCGGCTGTAAATAGTTTTCTACTCATTATCGTGCATTTCGGTGAGCTTTTTTAGCCTTATTGTGGCATTCAGTATTCTTTATTGATGCCTTTGGAATGGATTTCGGTGTTACTTAGTGTCTTTCGGTGTATTTTTGGTGTATTAAGAGGCCTTTCGGAATTTTTCACCCTGCCTTTTTCGCCTTTTAGTGTTTAGACAGCATATATGGTAAATTACCAAAAGGCACTGAAACGCAGAAAAATCTACCGAAAAGCATTGAAAGACAATGAAAAATCCAAGGAAAGATACGGAGAAATCAGTAAAAATAACATATAGTTGCTATTTTTTTTTACATT
>NW_014577418.1:17544-19586 GCF_000485595.1 Priapulus caudatus
AGAGAGAACGAGAGAGGAGCAATGAAGAGAGAGAACAAGAGAGGAGCGATGAAAAGAGGGAACGAGAGAGGAGCGATAAAAAGAGAAAACGAGAAAAGAGCAATGAAGAGAGAGAACGAGAGAGGAGCGATGAAGAGAGAGAACGAGAGAGGAGCTATGAAAATAGAGAACGAGAAAGAAGCAATGAAGAGAGAGAACGAGAGAGGAGCGATGAAGAGAGAGAACGAGAGAAGAGCGATGAAAAGAGAGAGAGAGAGAGGGGAGTGATGAAAAGAGAGAATGTGAGAAGAGCGATGAAGAGAGAGAACGAGAGAGGAGCGCTGAATAGAGAGAACGAAAGAGGAGCGATGAAGAGTGAGAACGAGAGAGGAGCAATAAATAGAGAGAACGAGATAGTACGAGAGAGGGACGTTGAAGAGAAAGAATGAGAGTGGAGCGATGAAGAGAGAGAACGAGAGAGGAGCGATGAAGAGAGAGAACGAGAAAGGAGCGACGAAGAGAGAGAATGAGACAGGAGCGATAAAAAATGAGAACGAGAGAGGAGTGATGAAGAGAGAGAACGAGAGAGGAGCGATGAAGAGAAAGAACGAGAGAGGAGCGATGAAGAGAGAGAACGAGAGAAGAGCGATGAAACGAAAGAACGAGAGAAGAGCGATAAAGAGAAAGAACGAGAGAGGAGCGATGAAGAGAAAGAAAGAGAGAGTAGCAATGAAGTGAGAGAACGAGAGAGCAGCGATAAAGAGAGAGAATCAAGGAAAAGGTGTAAAAATATAGGAATGAGAGAGAGAAAGAGAGAGAAAGAGAATCGAGAAAAGAGAAAGAGAGAGAGAACGACAGAGAGAGAGAGAGAGAGAGAAAAAGAGAAGCGATAAAGAGAGAGAACGAGAGAGGAGCGATGAAAAGAGAGAGAACGAGAGAGGAGTGATAAAGAGAGAGAACGAGAGAGGAGCGTCGAAGAGAGAAAATGAGAGAGGAGCGATGAAGAGAGAGAACGAGAAATAAGCGATATAGTGAGAGAATCGAGGAAAAGGTGAAAGAATCGAGGAATGAAAGAGAGAGAGAGAGAGAGAGAGAATCGAGGAAAGAGAAAGGGAGAGAGAATCAAGGAAAGAGGGAGAGAGAATGACAGAGAGAGAGAAAGATAGGAGCGATAAAAAGAGAGAACGAGAGAGGAGTGATAAAAAGAGAGAACGAGAAAGGAGCAATGAAGAGAGAGAACGAGAGAGAAGCGATGAAGAGAGAGAAGGAGAGAAGAGCGATGAAGAGAGAACGAGAAAGAGAACAAGAGAGAGAGAGAGAAAGAGAGAAGCGATAAAGAAAGAGTGCAAGAGAAGAGCGATGAAGAGAGAGAGAATCGAGAAAAAGGTGAACAAATCGAGGAATGAGAGAGAGAGAGGGAAAAGGAGAGAGAGAGAATCAAGAAAAGAGAAAGAGAGAGAGAACTACAGAGGAGCAATGAAGAGAAAGAGAACAAGAGAGGGGTGATAAAGAGAGAAAACGAGAGAGGAGCGATAAAGAGAGAGAACGAGAGATGAGCGATAAAGTGAGAGAATTGAGGAAAATAGGAAAGAATCGAGACATGAAAGAAAGAGAGAGAGAATCGAGGAGCGATAAAGAGAGAGAACGAGAGAGAAGTGATAAAGAGAGAGAACGAGAGAGGAGCGATGAAGAGAGAGAACGAGAGAGGAGCGATGAAGAGAAAGAACGAGAGAGGAGCGATGAAGAGAAAACGAGAGAGGAGCGATAAAAAGAGAGAACAAGAGAGGAACGATAAAGACATAAAACGAGAGAGGAGCGATGAAGAGAGAGAATAAGAGAGGAGCAATAAAAAGAGAGAACGAGATGGGAGCGATGAAGAGAGAGAACGAGAGAGGAGCGATGAAGAGAGAGAACGAGAGAGAAGCGATGAAGAGAGAGAACGAGAGAGAAGCGATTAAGAGAAAACGAGAGAGCGATGAAAAGAGCGAACAAGAGAGGAGCGATAAAGACATAGAACGAGAGAGGAGCGATGAAGAGAGAGAATAAGAGAGGAGCAATAAAAA